>NC_052354.1:642946-649766 GCF_009727055.1 Benincasa hispida
ATTTATACATATATTGATTTTAATTTTATTTAATTCCAATATTTTTTAAATAATTTATTCTTCAACAACTCCTAAAGTAGTTTCTTTACACTTGAGAAAGAAAATTTTCACTATATAAATTGAAATTGAGTTGTTAATCTTAATTAAATGTATGAAAATAACTAAATTAGATTTTTACATATTTACGTTTTGCTTCTTTTTAGAACAAATTTTAAATAAATGACCGATTAACCCGAACCAACCTAATCCAAATATTTAATGGTTGGGTTGGGTTAGGTTCATTTTTAAATAAGGATTATTTGGGTTGAAAAAATTTACAACCCGAACAATTGGGTTGGATCTAAAAAGTCTTTCAACCCAACCCAACCCAACCCATGAGTACCCTTAAATACTATTCAAACCCATAGGAAAAGAGTGTAGGAAGCCAAGACATTCTAGATTCTTGCCCCATTAAACAAGAGTTAGACTTAGCATGTCTAATCCATCTAAGTCCAACTCTTGAAACAAATACCCCTTAACTATATAAAAAATTGTACTTGTAAACCCCGAACCCTAGTTTCCTTACTTAAAGTGTGATAATTAACGTGTTAATCAAGATTAAGGAAAATGATGGTTTCGGCATTCTACTCGTGCAATTGAAGTGATTCCAAAGTCATCTGAAAGCTGAGTAAGTCTATTTGATGAAGTAGGGCTTCCGGAAGAAATCTCTTAAGGAATTGAGCTGGAGATTGAAGAATTTGCAGGAAGGTTGACCTCTTGGGTGAATCTGGGCAAGTATTAAAGATTTAAAGTTTTTGGCTAAACCACGAAGAATCTCGAGCTCAAATTTTAAGGTATGCTTGTTAAGACAATGAAGAACAAGTTTGCAGAAGGAAATTTCTTAAGAAAAGATTTGAAAATTAAGTTATTTGAATTATAAGTTGAATATGGAATTTTAAACAAGCAGTCAGCTGCTTAGGTTGAGCAAGCAAGTAGCTTGAAGGGCTAGATGGTGATGCTGGTGAACGTACGCACTAAGAGCTAAGTTACGTGCAAGGAAAGCGTTGGCGCGCAAGGATGCGCTGAGTAGCGTTGGACCGTGCAACGCATGCTGAAGCCGTAAGCACAATAGAGCGTTGTGTAGGAGTTGGACTATGCAACAGAGTGAGCGAGGCTGTGTAGGCAGGCGTGTGAGGCTTTAGGTGCAAGGTTGCGCTGGAGTGTGTTGGCACGCAACTGGACGAGTGTATAAGGCATGTGTTGAGCAAAGAGTTGTGCTGTGCGGGCGTGTGCTGAAGGCTTGGACACATAAGGCATGCGATGGGTGCATAAGGTGAGCGTTGGTGATGCAAGATTTCCGCATAGCCAAGACTTAAACCTTAAGGGAATTTCTAAGTATTGGATGCATGAAAGGTATGCGTTGAGAAGAAAGTACCCTATTTTAGACTAAAAGTGAGCTTAATTATAGAAGTTAGTCTAAAAAAGGGAGACCATAGCTAGTAGCTTATGTATGTTATTATGTTCACAGGGTTGACACCAATAGGAGAAGCTTATCAATACTAGGAGGATTGACCAAGGCTGTGAGTGACTATAAACATTTTATAAATGTTTTGAATGTGTTAGTTAAAAGTTTATTCTCACACTAGCTTTCCAAGAAAACCAAGTCTGGAAAGGATGCTAACGCATGTTAGTTTTAAAAAGAGAATTTCTACAATATGTTTAAAATAATGATGTACTAGGTGATATGAAGCATGAGTTAGTTGTTATGTGCTATGATACCATGAATTCAGTAAGCTTTGTTAATGGAAATATTTACTTAAAAGTTATGAAGAGCTCGACGCATGCTAGGTTATAATATAAAGTATGATTTCAGTTAATGAGCTTTTAATGTTTATGAGCATGCGTTAAAAACAAAGTTCTCATGATACTATGTTCTATGACACCACGTTTTCAGTATGCCTTTCTATGAAGTATTTTCTTATAATGTATGAACAACTCAATATTGAAGTACTAGAGCTTAGTTTTAGTTATGATCCTTGACGTCAGGATCCAGGTTAGCTATACGTGTGCGTATGTCAAGTATAAAGATTTAGGATGGAGGGCTAAGCAAAAGGGTCTCTCCCTCATATGATGATCAGTTGTAAGGGATGGCAAAAGGATCCGCACCTTAGCGTAGTTTATGGTTGGGAGTTGAGCAAAAGGGCCTCTCTCTCAACTAAGAATTTATTTAAATATATTTTTAGGTATGATATGTTTTAAAAGGTTTTATGTAAAGACCAGGTTTATGGTTGGGAATTGAACAAAGAGGTTCTCTCTCAACTAAGGTTCAAATCAGCTATGTTTTTTTTAAAAAAAAAAAAAAAGAAAAAAGAAAATGTTATGTTTTCTTTTACATACATGTTTGCTTGGTCAATATTCAATTTTTAGTATTCAGTTACTAGTTTCCAGTTTAAGTATGAGATTTATGTTTTAATTTAATCATTCACTGGCTAGTAGCTCACCCCGTTTTTAAATGTTTTCCCTCCTCAGGTAGTGGTCATCTCCCTAGAAAATAACTGCGCTGTTGCTTTGCCACTCAAAGACTCCGACTAAAAGTAACTCATAGGTGTTGACTCTGTTAATGTTTGTACACATGTTTTGGTCAGATAGGGACTAGTTTAGTATATTGAGGCCCATTGAGACTTGGGTTGTATATGAGTTGTACATGTAATGTAATTGTAAAACCCTGTTGATGTTAAAAGTGTTAAAAAGGTTTAGTTGCTTAATGAATGTATGATTATATCCAAGGTTTCCTAAATAGGTTAAGCAGTTCAGTTAGGTAGTAAGTGCTCAAAGGGGTTGGTAACTATTGTCGTCATATTCTCTTCCAGGTTGAGAGGGTAATATGGGAGAGGGTGTGACGAGTTGAAATCAGAGCATAGGGTTTTGGGACAAAGAAAGAGTTTATGTATGAGTATAGGTCCCTATAGAGAGTCCATAACATGTGTACAACATAATTAAATAAGATGCCGAAAAAAAGTGGCAGGCGGAGCAAGCAAATGACGGATAAGGATCCTGACCCTACTGTTAGAGATATGAAGGTATGAGGGGATCAAGTTCCAAATAAGAGTATAGGTAGAAATCTAGTAGTCTAGGAAACGACTTTGGAAGGTGAGTCGAGTATTCCACAGGTGGGAGCAGATCCTCAATTAGAGGATAAAGCATTCAATAGGATCGCCCAAGGTTGGCAATATGTGTAAGATCCATATAGGTGGATCCAGAGAAGAAATACGGTATTGAAAGACTCAAAGCCTGAGGTGTGATAATGACTGAAGGTGCCTCAGGGTGCTGCCAATCTCACAGACGCTGATCTCTAGTTAGACTCAATCGGAAAATATGTTAATGTAATAAGATATCTAGACGACCGTGGGGTCAGGTTAACAGTGTTTTAATTAGTGAAGGGAGTAGAGAAGTGGTGGAAGATCATAGACACCAGAAGGAATAGTTCAAAAGTTATGACCTGGCCAGAGTTCAAAAAAGTCTTTAAGGAGAATTATTGTCCTAGTTTATTCGAGAAATTAAGAGAGGAATTTCACAAGTTTACATCGATTGAGGATATAAGAGTAATAAGAAAGTAGTAGTTTAAAGAACCAGAGAAGAAAGGATAGCATTAGTACAGGTAGAGGAAAATACCTTTAGTAAGGGTATTATAAAGGAATCCTGGAATTGAGGAAGCTAAGTGGAACACTGGAAAAGGAGCGAGAAGTAGAAACTCCCATTTATTCAGTTGTTGGACTTAAGTCAAAAGTTCACTGAGTTGTCATAATATGTTCTTTCGATCATAGCGGAGAAAAAAGATAGATGCATAAGGTTTTAAAAGAATAAAATAAAGAAAAGATTGAGGAAGAAGGAATTAGAGGAACTTAAAGGTTCACTTGTGGATAAGTTGAGTAAGTTAATATTAGGGTAGCACAGCGGTAGAAAAAGGTTATGAAGTTTTATAAAAAGGTGGATGTGGAACCTTAACCCAGAGTAGGTTCGAAAAAATTTCGAGGATGAAATTTCATAAGGAGGAAGTTAATTGTAAACCTCGAACCCTAGTTTCCCTACTTAAAGTGTGATAATTAACGTGCTAATCAAGATTAAGAAAAAGCAAATAATATGTTTGTTGGGAAAAACTGGATGAGGGAAAAGAAGGAAAATGTTCAAAGTATGGAGACCATTAGCAAGGGAAAAATTTGCTAAGTGCGGAAGGTAAAATAGCTATGCGTTGAAGATTGTTAAAGTGTGTGGCAATCATGCTCCTAAAAGGTTAGTTGAGCGTTTGGTGGGAATGTAACGTGGATAAAATAGTTAAGTGTTGATCCAGTGAGATGCCATGCATTGGCCAAAGTCCATGAGAGGTTAGATGGGCAAGGGTGTGCGCGCGAGGGCATGGAAGCCTCAGGCATTGATGAGAATGAGTGCTGGACATGTGAGGTAAGGCGATGATAAGTTGAGGTTGCACCGAGGATAGGCGCGTATGCATTGGCGAGTGGTGCACAGCTAAGCATGACACAAAGGGTAGGCACCATGCGTTGATGAGTGTTAATGAAAAAGTGAGGCTATTTGCTAACCAAGCCTTGCGATGAAAAAGGTAGGATGCCTTAAGTGATATGGCCTATGTGTACGATGATCTTGAAGACTAGGTGTTGGGCGCAAGGGAGGAATTGCCGCATGCGCTAGTCAAAGTGGTGTAGGCATCCAAATGAAGTTATGCGTTGGTGATTAAAAAGAGACTTTCAACTTAAGCACTGATTGTTGGGGCTAATTGTCAAGGTTAGCAGGGTTAAATTCTGTTTATAGATGGAGAAGGCAACCTAAGACTTAAGCTGAGCATGTAGATTTTAGTATAAATAAAAAGGGCTGACCTTAGAAGGATAGTTTGGGCATTCTACTCATGAAATTGAAGTGATTTCAAAGCCATCCGAAAGCTGAGTAAGTCTAGTTGATAAGGTAGGGCTGCCAGAAGAAATCTCCCAAGGAATTAAGCTAGAGATTGAAGAATTTTTAGAAAGGTTGACTTCTCAGGTGAATCTAAGCAAGTGTTAAACATTTGAAGTTTTTGGCTAAACCACAAAGAATCTGAAGCTCAAATTTTATGGTAAGCTTGCTAAGACAATTTTAAAAAGTTTGTAGAAGGAAATTTCTTAAGCAAAGGTCTGGAAATTAAGTTATTTGAATTAAAAGTTGAATTTGGAATTTTAAACAAGCAGGCAGCTGCTTAGATTGAGCAAGCAAGCAGCTTGAAGGGCTAGATGGTGATGCTGGTGAATGCACACACTGAGAGCTAAGTTGCGTGCAAGGGAAGCGTTGGGCGCAAGGATGCGCTGAGAAGCGTTGGACCGTGCAATGCATGCTGAAGTCATAAGTACAAGAGAGCGTTGTGTGGCCGTTGGACTATGTGGCAAAGCGAGTGGGGTTGTGCAGGCAAGCGCACGAGGCATTATAAAGGAACTCGTTTTACATAGAACCTATGAGCATAAGCGGATTGCCCAAATCCTATTTCGATTGAAAACAAACATTTATAGTAAAACAGTATAGATTATGCATCATACATAAATTACAACATGCTTTTAAACAACAAGAAAAGGTGTTCAAGTGATTATACCTTTAAAGAACTCTTCTTCACGTAAATCCCTCGAACTCCTCGAATAGTAATGAACTCTCCTCGAACAAACAGCAACTAGAACACTCGAACCAAAAGTGTAAAGGACACAACCATTTGGTTTCCTTAGTATTCTCAAGGTGAGAACCTAAGAGTGATGGGCTCTGACTATTTTGGTTAAAAGGGAGTTTAGGAGTTTGGAGAAGGAAGATGATTGAAGGAAGAACACACTCTATCGCATAGAGAACCTCTCAATCGTGTAAATTCTGGAGACTATCGTATAGGTTCTTAATTTCGTGTAGAAGACTTAGGAAGAAGAAGAAAAACTATTTTTCTTTTTATTCCTTTTTCCATAAAAAACCACTAACCTCCCACTAAGGTGGTTAGAGAGAAAAATGGATTAATTATCTAAATAAATATTATAACAAACTATTCATATTATATTTATAACCTATAGTTTTAATATTACATCATATACAATGTATTATAGTTTCTTTTCTCTATTTTATGGCATTTAATATAAATGATATTTATATTAAATTTAACAACTTTGAATCTCATTCATAGAAAATATATTTGAATCACATTCAAACAATTATTCCTCCAATTAAATAATAATGTATCAAATACATTATGTCAATTATATCATATATAATTGAATTAATTTAATTATATCATATATAATTAAATTTCCCCTTATTAATTTGAACAATTCAAATTAACCCAAAAATGATTCTCAACTAAATCTTTTTGAGCTACCAAGGGACCTTATGGACCTATGCTTGAAGCTCTAACGGTATGTGAATAATTAATTAAACTTTCTAATCATATTATCCACCATCTGTTAACTGTCGGACACTCTACTAAAGACCAACAACTACACTCTTTGCACTACATATATATTTATGTGTCCATTGGATATAACCAATCAACAGTATGATGACCCTTCACAAATTGCTCATAAGTATAGCTGGGCCAAATTACCTTTTTGCCCCTGAGTTACATCTAACTCCTTAAGTATCATTGATCCCTCTAATGAATAATAGATCATAGTCCCACTTTGACTAAACTCGTCTCAAGCCAGGAGAGGGTGTGGCGCCACATTATTCAAGACTCGGAATCAGCCCTCAAGGGAGCAATTTATCTACTTACCCTTGCATCGGGGAATGAGTGAATTCCATCTTGTGTAGGTGAGTTCTCAACTCCCCAATTAGA
>NC_052354.1:652904-656149 GCF_009727055.1 Benincasa hispida
AGATGAATCCCAAAATGGTAGGCTTGTTGAGTAAGTAATCTGACCACTCTACCCGTACAAATCAAAGGACCACTCCTCATAAGCAGGAGTTTACAACTCACTTAAGATTAAGGTCAATTTACCTATGGGAGCAATTCCATCTTGTTTTATTTGCTTTACCATAAACCAATAAACATAAAATCCCTGGTTATCTGTATGTGACTCAAGCATGTAAGTGGTGATATACAAGTGGATCATGTCTTGAGTGATAACCAAAATGGTCGTAGATATGGACAAGGAGGAAAACCTTATCCTGGGAACACTACGGATACGACCCTCTTTGTGGAATAGTCACAAGTGTTGTGACTTGTCACAGATGGTTGATCCTGATCATTCGTGTTGAGGACATGTGAGCGAGGGCTTCCTATACAAAAAGTTTGTATAAGATCTGACACGAAGTGTTAACGTCTCGTTATATAACACCGTTCATGACAGGAACTTCACTTCACTAGATGACCATAAATAATATGACCTCAATCCTGATGAGTTGGGACTCCTGCCATTGAGGGCGGTCCTTTAATTTGTATGGGTGTGAGTGGCCAGGTTGTCGATTCAAACCTACTTTTTTGGGATTCTCTGATTTAGAGCTGGGAACTCACTACACAAGATGGAATTCACTTCTTCCCCGAGGCAGGGTAAGTAGATAGATAACTCCCTTAGGGTGATTCCGAGTCTTGAATATGTCGCCACACACCTTCTTGGCCAAGAGAGTGTTCACAAGTTGGACTATATTTATTTCATTAGAGGATCATGGTACTTAAAGAGTGAGATGTAACTCAAGCAAAGGTAATTTGGCCCAGCTTACTTAGAGCAATTGTGAAGGGTCAATGTACTTGATTTTATATCCATGGACACAAAAAATATATTGTGGTAAGAAGAGTGTTATTTGGTCTTTAGTGAGAATGTCGACAGTTAACAGATGGTGGATTGTAAAGAGTTTATATTATTCACTACCGTTGAAGTTTCGACCATAGGTTCATTAGGTCCCAGGGTAGCTTGGATAAGTCAAGAACAGTATTTGTGTTAATTTGAAATGTTCAAATTGACAAAGGAAAGTTCGATATATATGATATAATTAGACTGGTAATTATATATGATATAATGCTAAATGTATGAGAACATTATTTTGGAAGAAATTAAATATAAATATGATTTATATCAAGTAGAGGAAAAAATATATAGTAGATAGTGA
Source organism: Benincasa hispida (assembly GCF_009727055.1). NCBI lineage: Eukaryota > Viridiplantae > Streptophyta > Magnoliopsida > Cucurbitales > Cucurbitaceae > Benincasa > Benincasa hispida. The sequence goes on from NC_052354.1 coordinate 654,136, forward strand.
TCGCTTAAGTGTTTTCGAGAGACTATACGATAGCTCTTCTCTGCCTAAACGATCGTCCATCTTGCGTTAAACAATCTCACCTCCACGATCGAATAGCTTCTCTAAATTGTATAGTGTGCCGATTTTACTAAACGATCGTGTACCTTTTCCTAAACGATCGTTCAGTAAATATCAACACCATTCTTTGTAATAAACACTTTATTAAAAGAGAAAAAGAGTTGATATTTACATTCAAGAAGACACTTATAGAAATTAAGTTCCTCTTTAAATCGGGAACTACATATACATCATTCAAAATGAAAAATTTGTTCTGTAAAGTCAACTAGAGACCTCCCACTACCATAGCTGGGACGACGTGCCTGGTTTCAACTTGCATCATCATCTCACCAGCACCAAGCTGCTGCCAAGAACTAATTCCCTAAAATGAAGAATAAACATTGTTAGTGGCCCTAGAGTCAATAATCTAGGAAGAATCATCATTTTCCACTAAACAAGTTTCTAAAACTAGTAAATCACATTACCTTGTTTGGTCTTTTTCTTTTCTGCCAAATATTTGGGACAGTTCCTCTTCTAGTGTCCATCCTGGTTGCAATGGAAACAATTTTCCTTATCAACCCTCACTGGTTGCCCACCCCTTGGAGTAGTAGGTTGTGGGTTAGCAGGTGCCTTCCTTTTACCACCCTTCTTCTTCTTCCACTTTCTAGTGTCGAAGGAAGAAGATGCAGACTTAGTTCCAGAGGTCAAACCTTTGTGGAACTTTTTGGATGATGAAGCAATATTTACTTCACCCATTTTCTTCATGCTATTTATTAAGGATTGGAAAGTCTGCAACTCGTTGAGTAGAGTTGTAAGGTTGTAGTCAACCCTGTTCAGAATAGCGTTGCTAACGAAATGAAGGAAGCTTTATGGTAACGATTCCAAAATAATGTTAACTTGGTTAGCCTCATCGATGCTCGACCCGTTCATCTCTGTCACATTGATGTGGATCATCATGTTGAGAACATGTTACCGAACAGATTATCCCTCTTTCATTTGTGAGTTGAAGATGTACTTCAGAGCGTCATGCCTGAGCTACACGAACGGTTATCCGAACATTCCCCTTAGGTTCATGATCTCACGTTCAGTGACCATGCTTCTTGGCCAAAACTTCGTTAAGGCTGGCCAAGATATACACCTGGGCCTTCTCATTCGCCCGTGTCTAGCGTTCATACGCTTCTCGAATGTTTCAAGCAACAGTAGAAGATGGAATAGGAGGACACTCCTCCGTAAGGACGAAGCGGAGATTATCGATGATTAAAATCGTATTAATGGTGTTTTTCCAACTAGCGTAATTTCCATCAGTTAACTTATCGGCAACAAGTAAACTTAAGGTCGCGGTAGCCATTTTTAAATTGCTAAAAAATGAACAAACTTAATTAAGTCTACTTGCATCATACCATTTTTAAAACTAATCAAGTTTTAGCAAAATAGTCTAGGGTACCCTAAGTTACATCTATTTTGCAATGATGCTTCAATGAAGCAGGAAAAAAGTCACCGTAGGGTGATCAAGTACCCCTTCACTGGAATGAGACGATCTCAACCATTAGACAGAAACAACTCCTTGTAACTGAATCTAATAGTCACCATTGTTCGGTCTAGAATTTGTTAACATCCTTAACTATTCTGTGTAAGTGTAACCCCTCATTTTAGGTCCTAGAGTCCTGCTCTAATGAGCCAACCTTGGGGAAAAGTCGATTATGACAAGAGATTAAAGCAACCTATCCATTCCTAGAGATCAAATAAAGAGTTGTGCAAAAACTGCCATCCTTTAGGGGGACATCCATGATGCCACGAGGCGATGCACAAAAACTTTATCCAACCTAATGAGAGAGACCAAGAGATATGTTGTCACATGTCCCGTTCCCACTTACTATGAACATTCTCTCCATTTACCTTGGTATTGACCTACCCAAATGCCACCCGTAAGGGGACACTCCCATGGTGCCTCAAGGCCGATGATAGACCTCACAGTGTG
>NC_052354.1:656734-729691 GCF_009727055.1 Benincasa hispida
TCTTTATTATTGATTTTAATTCTAATTTCATTTACTATAACTCTTATAGGAAATGAAACAATTAAAACCATTCAACATTGCTAGCTAGACATACATAAGTTATTTATAACATTTATAAATTAACCTAAGGTAGTGTCATGCTTCATGCAATGTTCATTCATTACTAATATATAACTTTTATATAATCAAGTAATGAACTAAGCTATAGCATACACTCCATACATACATTCAACCTTATATTATAACATTTATAATATAAATGATGCATGGATATGCTATAATGCATGCATATATTATATCTCTTATATTAGATGATGCATGAGCATGCTTTATGTAATTTAATTATGCATACTAATATATTATAACACTTATAATATAAAATGATACATGAAAGTAAATGCATAACCTATGGTGGGTTTTAAAACTATATGACATACATTATGGCATATATAATAAACATACATCATATGCATATTTAAATAAAGTTGATGGACCGAGATATTATATCTCAAAATTGGAGAAAATAAAAAGCTAAATTATTATAAAAGTTGAGTCCACCAGTTCAAAACAGGTGAACCGGGTCTTGAACCGCTCACCTTGAAGTCTTGTAGCTTGATCGTGTACCAAACCTCCTGATCATCGAGCAACAAGCATCGAGTATAAACGATTGTATAGCAACGATCGCGTAGGTTTGGACTATGTGATGAGCATGAAAGTCCACGCGATCGTGCAGCGTGCCTTGAGTAACGTATATTATGCGATCATGTAGCTAAAGACTATGCGATGAGCATGATAGTCTACATGATCGAGTAGCATGTGTCGAGTATCGTATACTATGCGATCGTGTAGCTACTGACTGTGTGATGAGCATGATAGTCTACGCGATCGTTTAACATGCATGCCTTGCATCGAGTATCAAATATCGCACGATCGTTTACTCCTCGAGTGCCTACGCAATCATGCAGCCATCACAACATGACCATATAAAACCTTTACATGATTGCGTAACATTAACTATGTGATCGTTTAGTAGATACTACACGATCGTATAGAGAACTCTACACGAACGCATTACAAAATCTAAACGATTGTTTAACTTCAGCTACACGATGCGACCACTGTTTCGTCTTCTCCATCGAAACACACTACAACCTTTGCGTCTGAAGCTTCACGAACGACTCAAAACTTAAACGAATACAGACTCGATTGCAAGAATTAATGCCCAAAAACGTAAGGGCCCTTAAAAATTAACTTTTGTAACTAAGCCAAAACTGAGATTACTCCCCCAAAACATCCATCAACAGCCATCCACATACATTTAACAATTGAACACAATGCAAAAAATAAAACCCACCAAACTGTAAACAATTTCAATACAGAAAATGAAATTTGGAATCAGAACCTAGCTCTGATACCAATTGAAGGATCTCATTTTACAGAGAATCTATGATCGAAAGCGGATAGTCCAAATCCCATTTCGATTGAAAACAAACATTTATAGCAAAACAGTACAGATTATGCATCATAACATAAATTACAACATGCAAAAAAAGGAGTTCAAGTTATTACACCTTTAAAGAACTCTTCTTCACGTAAATCCCTCGAACTCCTCGAACAGTAACAAACTCTCTTCGAACAAACAGCAACCAGAACACTCGAACCAAAAGTGTAAAGGACATAACCACTTGGTTTCTTTAGTATTCTCAGGGTGAGAACCCGGGAGCGGTGGGCTCTGACTATTTTGGTTAAGAGGGAATTTAAGAGTTTGGAGGAGGAAGACAATTGAAGGAAGAACACACTCTGTCGCATAGAGAACCTCTCAATCGTGTAGATTCTAGAGACTATCATATAGGCTCTTAATTTCACGTAGAAGACTTAGGAAGAAGAAGAAGAAAAATTGTTTTTCTTTTTATTCCTTTTTTCATAAAACCCACTAACCTCCCACTAAGGCGATTAGATAGAAAAAGGGATTAATTATCTAAATAATTAATAATATAAATAAATATGATAACCAACTTATCATATTATATTTATAACCTATAGTTTTAATATTGCATCACATACAATATAAACTATAGTTATTTTTCTCTATTTTATGGCATTTAATATAAATCATATTTATATGAAATTTAACAATTATGAATCTCGTTCATAGAAAATATATTTAAATAACATTCAAATATTTATTCCTCTAATTAAATAATAATGTATCAAATACATTACGTCATTTATATCATATATAATTGAATTAATTGAACTATATCATATATATAATTAAATTCCCTATTATCAATTTGAACAATTCAAATTAACCCAAAAACTAATTCTCAACTAAATCCTTTTGAGCTACCAAAGGGACCTTATGGACCTGTAGCTTGAAGCTCCAACGATACATGAATAATTAATTAAACTCTTTAATCACACATCCACTATCCATTAATTGTAAGGCACTCCACTAAAGACCGACAACTGCACTCATCGCACTACAGATATATTTATGTGTCAATTGGATATAACCAATCAATAGTACAATGACCCTTCACAAATTGCACGTAAGTACAGCTAGGCCAAATTACCGTTTTTCCTCTTTAGTTATATCTAACTTCTTAAGTACCACTGATCCCTTTAATGAACAATAGATCATAGTCCCACTATGACTAAACTCGTCTCGGGTCAGAAGAGTGTGTGGCGTCACATTGTTCAAGACCCGGAATCAACCCTTAAGGGAGCAATTTATCTACTTACTCCTGCTTTCGGGAAGGAATGAATTCCATTTTGTGTAGGTGAGTTTCCAGCTCCCCAATAAGACGAAATCCAAAAATGGTAGGCTTGTTGAGTCGACAATTCGACCACTCTCACCCGTACAATTCAAATGACAGCCCTCATAGGCAAGAGTTTACAAGTCACTCAGGATTAAGGTCATGTTACCTATGGTTATCCTAGTGAAATGAAAGTCTATATTATGAACGGTGTTATATAACGAGACTAAACATTTCGTGGTCTGGTCTTATACAAACTCTTTTGTATAGAATATCTCTGCTCGCATGTCTAATACATGAATCATCAAGATCAGATCATTTGTAGCACTTTACAACATTTATAACATCTACAAAGTGGGCCACACTCGTAGTGTCACTAAGATAAGATACCCAGCCTTATCCATATACTATAGACCATTTAGGTAATTACTTAAACATGATCCACCTGTATGTCTCCACATACATGTTTAAGTTAGAACGATAATCTTGAAAGTTAGTTTATTGGCTTGTTATTAAGGCAACTAAAATATTACATATTTCATATACGAAGTGAATAAAATATCAAATATTATTAATCATAGATATGTTTGTTCATACAAGGTTTACAAACTATAGAACCCTACGAGATTTAAGGCATCGACCCCAACATTTAGGTGCAAGGTGTTACTGGAGTGTGTTGGCACGCGACTAGACGAGCGCATGAGGCATGTGTTGAGTTGTGCAGCCATGTGTTAAAGGCTTAGACGCATAAGACATGTGATGGGCACATAGGGTGAGTGTTGGTGATGCAAGATTGCCGCATAGCCAAGACTTAAACCTTAAGGGAATTTCTAAGTGTTGGACGCATGGAATGTATGCATTGATATGAAAGTACCTTATTATAGATAAAAGTTAAGCTTAATTATAGAAGTTAGTCTAAAAAAGAGAGACCATAGCTAGTAGCTTATGTATATTGTTATGTTCACAGGGTTGACACCAATAGGAGAAGCTTATCAACCCTAAGAGGATTGACCAAGGTTGTGAGTGACTATAAACGTTTTATAAATGTTTTGAATGTTTTAGTTAAAAGTTTATTCTCATGCTAGCTTAATCTACAGCAAGTTTTCCAAGCAAACCAAGTCTAGAAAGGATGCTAATGCATGCTAGTTTTAAAAAGAGAATTTCTAAAGTATGTTTAAAGTAATGATATAATTGGTGATATGAAGCATGCGTTAGTTGTTATGTGTTATGATACCATGACTTTAGTAAGATTGTTAATGGAATATTTACTTAAAAGTTACAAAGAGCTCGACGCATGTTAGGTTATAAAGATATAGAGTATGATTTTAGTTAATAAGCTTTTAATGTTTATGAGCATGCATTAGAAACAAAGTTCTCATGAATGCTATGTTCTATGACACCATGTTTTCAGTAATCCTTTCTATGAAGTATTTTCTTATGATGTATGAACAACTTAATACTGAAGTACTAGGAGAAGGTATCTAAGCTTAGTTTTAGTTATGATCCTTGACGTCAGGATCCGGGTTAGTTATACGCATGTATGTCAAGTATAAAGGTGTAGGATGGAGGGCTGAGCAATAGGGTATTTCCCTCAAAAGAAGATCAGCATGGAGGGCTGAACAAAAGGGTCTCTCCTTTATATGATGATCAGTTGTAAGGTGATAGGAAAAGGGTCCACACATTAGCGTAGGTTATGTTTGGGATTTGAGCAAAAGGATCTCTCTCTCAACTAAGAATTTATTTAAATATATTTTCAGGTATGATATGTTTTAAAAGGTCTTATGTAAAGCCCAGGTTTATGGTTGGAAATTGAAAAAAGGAGTTCTCTCTCAACTGAGGTTCAGATTAGCTATGTTTTTTTTTTAAAATGTTATATTTTTTTTATACATATATGTTGCTTGGCCAATATTCAGTTATCAGTATTCAGTTACCCGTTTTCAGTTTAAGCATGAGATTTATGTTTTAATTTAGTCACTCATTGGGCTAGTAACTCACCCTGTTTTTAAATGTTTTCCCCCCTAGGTAGCAGTCATCTCCCTAGAAGATAACTGCGCTGCTATGTTGGCACTCAAAGACTCCGACTCAAATTAACTTGTAGGTGTTGGCTCTGTTAATGTCTGTACACATGTTTTGGTCAGATAGGGACTAGTTTAGTATATTGAGGCCCATTGAGACTTGGGTTGCATATTGTTGTAATTGTAAAACCATATTGATGTTAAAAGTGTTAAAAGTTTTAGTTGCTTAATGAATGTATGACTATATCTAGGGTTTCCTAAACAGGTTAAACCAGCCAGGCAGTAAGTGTTCAAAAAAGTTGGTAACTGTTGCTGTCACATTCTCTTCAAGGTTGAGAGGGTAATTTAGAAGGGGGTGTGACAGTACCTTTAAACTTGATAAAAAATTAACTTCTCATAGGTTCAAGCTTAAGTCCAACCATGTGGGAGCAAATACTATACATCCAAAATCATTTGGGTGTGTATCATCGTTGAAGATCATCATTGAAGATCATCAATTTTCCAAGAAACACATTGGAGTGAGAATTTTTTCAAATAGTAATTCCATTTCTAGCTAGTCTATTCCCATGACGATCACCAAAATTTATTACATGTGAGTAAATACTATCTTAGATAAAAGTTACTAGCATTGGAGAATATATGCTATCATATCAAAATGGTATTGCTTTTTCGTTTTCTTTTTCCTACTGAATTTATCTTAACAATTTTGTTTTGTCTAGAAAGAAGTAAGTAATGGGGAATTTCAATGGTTACCAAAAAAAAAAAAAAATTTACGTATGATTTTTTAGATTTTGTACGTGTAACAAAAAATGTGATTTTCGTTTTTTTTTCCCTTTCATTATTCTAGTTTGACCCTCGTTGGTGCATCAATAGGTATAACGATAGTGGATATGATATATTTAGTGGTGGATTTATAACTTCACATTAGGGGCGCAAATTTATAAAATTTATAAGAAGTTAGAAGTTTTAGCCAATGAGTTTTTAGATTCATATCTATGTATAGTCTTTGAACTTTTAAAAATGTCTAATAGGCCATTGAATTATCAATTTTTTGTCTAATACACTTTTAAACTTGATTTTCTTTATCCAGTAAGTCATTTCTTTGGTTGTATATCCAATAATTCTTTTACATTAACAAAATTATTAAAAATTAAATGTTGTAATTAAGGTTTAAACATTGATGTTGATGAAAATATTGAGGTCCCGATTTTATGAAAATATTAATATCGAGGGAAATTCCAATAAACTTTATGGAAATTGATGAGAATATTGTTATAATTAGTTAATAAAACTTTAATTGTGGCTGAATTAGACCATTATTGACCATTTTCAATTATCATTTCTATAACGTAAAACGACATTTAGATGTATAGTGTAAAATATATATGTAAATGTCTATGCGAGAGCAAAAATTTAAAAAGAAAATGAAAAAATAAGTACAAAACAATATCAAATATTGACAATTAATTAATTAATTAAAGACATGAAATATTTATATACAAAATGACTATAAATTGATAATTATAAAATGAAGTGGATACATAAACAAAAATCATAGCATTAAACTTACATAACATAACATAACATAATAACGATATAAAAATCATAATATTATGTTTGCACGAGATTTCAATAGAAATTTATTTCGTGGAACTTGTATTAATTTTGTGGAAAGTGAGTACAATCTCTAATACATAATATTTTGATGCTTTCAAAATAAACTATAGTCTTCAAGCTGATTGATCTTCTCGAATGATCGGGGCTTGTTGATCTTCTTGGATGATTTGCCTTTGAGCTTGTTGATCTTTTTGGAGATCGGTCTTTGGGCTTGATGATCTTCTTGGACGATTGGCTTTTGGGCTTGTTGATCTTCTTGGATGATCGGTCTTTGAGCTTGTTGATCTTCTTGGATNGATGCTTTTAAAATAAACTTTAATCTTTAAGCTGGTCGATCTTCTTGGATGATCTACCTCTGGACTTGTTGATCTTCTTGGACGATTGGCTTTTGGGCTTGTTGATCTTCTTGGATGATCGGTCTTTGAGCTTGTTGATCTTCTTGGATGATCGACCTTTGGGCTTATTGATCTTCTTAAATGATCGACCTTTGGGCTTGTTGATCTTCTTGGATGATCGGCCTTTAGGCTTGTTGTTGAACGATCGACCTTTGAGCTTGTCGATCTTCTTGGATGATCAGTGCTCGCATGAAGCTTTCGGAGAAACTTGTTTCGTGGAGTTGAACTTGAGTTGGTGTTGAAGTTGATGTTGATTTGATGCGATGTGGTTCGATCTCTAGTACTTGATCCTCTGATTCTCTCTCAGTTGAATGCGTACGCTTGATGTATAGAAGCGGGGCATGTGAATGTTCTTGAGCTTCGAGTCTTGGAAGAATGCATGTATCTTTAAAAGACTTCAGTCTTCAAGCGTGGTCAGATTGCTTATATCTTCAAAGGACTTCGGTCTTCAGAACTTTGATATGTCTTCTGATCTTCAGGGCTTTAGTGTTTTCTGATCTTCAGAGCTTTGATATGTCTTCTGATCTTCAGAGCTTTAGTGTCTTCTGATCTTAAAAGCTTTGGAGGAGTTATGTTCTTCAGATCCTTTGAGCTTTATACTTCAAATCTTCAGAGAGATTTTGCCTTCATTTCTTCCCCCTCCCCCCCAAATGAAAAGATAATGTCTCTATTTATAGAGGTTTCTCATGAGCCTTACATGGGTTTGGACCTAATTACTTTTTTGAGCCAAAATTGCCGAAATTTCTCATTCAACACATTAAATATAAAAGGGCATACAAAAAGTATAACATTAAGTATAACACATTACAGAAAAGAAAGAAGAAAAAGAAACCTCTACAATAAGATAGAGTTTGAGAGAAAATGGGAGGAATATTAAAGAACTCACGTCAATTCAAGTTTGAGGTGAAATGATATGAAAATTCGATGAAAATTTTTAAATGAAGTTAAAAATAAATATATGTTATTTTTCTCAAATTTTATTTCTTTGAAAACGAAAGCTTTGGATAGTAAAAAAAACAAAACTCACACCAATTCAATTTTGAGGTGAAATAATGTGAAAATTCAATGGAAAATATTTGAATAAAGCTAAAAATAAATATATGTTACTTTTCTCAATTTTTATTTTTTGAAAATGAAAGTTTTTGGATAGTAAAAAAAAAATAAAACTCACATCAATTCAATTTTGAGGTGAAATGATGTTAAAGTTTAATGAAAAAAATGAAATTAAAAAAATACATATATAGTTTCTTGAAAATAAAATTTTTATGTTAAAAGTGCTATTGAACTAGCATAGCTAATTGTTAAATTTTAAACAAAAACTCCAAATTTTGTTGAAAATTTTGAAATTTAAAAAAATTGAAAAAAAAAAATCAAAATTCATTTCAACCGAAAATTTCAACTATGGTTATCATAGATATAAATTTTAATTTTGCATCCACCAGGTATCATTTGACATTATCAAAAATTAATGCAGCTATTAGCTATAGGATTGGTAACGGGGCTGGGGCGGGGCGGGCGGTGAGGTTCCCTGCCCCCACCCCTATGATTTGAAGGCGGGACAAGGGTGGGGATTCCCGTCGAAGAAATGAGTCCCTGCGGGGATCCATTCCCTGGTTTTTCCTTTTGTTTCCCTATGAGGACTTTTTTTTTTTAAAAAAATTATTTTTCCTAAAATTCTATTTAGTTTGGGCTTGAATAACTTTAGTTGGACTTAGATTGGGCTAAATTAAAACTAGGCTAAATGTGAAAAGTTAAAATACCTATAGTAAATACTAGTATATTTAAGACCTAATCGAGGCGGGTTCGGGGACGGGAATGGGGCGAGGTTATCCTCCCCATCCCCACCCCGTCCTTGGTTCAAAGTGAAGGAACTCTAATTTCAGAGAACCTTTAAGCGGAAGTGGATCGTCCAAATCCTACTATGAATGAATTCATACATTTATAGTTATTCAGAACATATTATGCAACAAAATCAAAATTACAGCATGCTTTGGAAATGAAAAACAATGGATAAGAAATTATACCTTTGAATTTAAGGAACTCTTATCAAAGAGACCAGTAATCGAAAGCAAGACCAAACCTCATTGTGACAGAACATACACATTTACAATCAAACAGTAATAGTTATGCATAAACTCTAAATTATAGTATGCTTTAAAAGGAAAATACTAAGGATCAAGAGAACATACCCTTGAAGAACTTTTTTTCTCGTTCCCTCGATCTAATAGCATGATCGTTCACCAACACGGATGTCACACCTTAGCAATCTCTTCGAACAAGTATAAATACCACCTGACCCTCGAACAGTAAGTAGACACCACCAGAAGGCTACCTTGTATTCTCGTTGTGAGAATCCAGGAGTTGTGGGCTTTGTATGGATCTGGTAAAGGGTAGGAGGAATTGGCAGATCGTGTAGACGATCAAGTAAATGGGAGATGACTAAAGTTTATCGTATAGACTGAGTACTCGATCGTTTAGAAAACAAATGTCTATCATGTAGTAAACTCATGGCACGATTGTTTATGCTCTCAAGCTATCATATACCTATTTCTCTTATGCGTCTGATTGTTAATCGTTTAATGATCGCATTTTTAAAAAATGAAAATTATTTTCATTTTATCCATCAGTTACCATAACTGATCACAACTTCCCACTAAGTTAGTTATTGGGAGAAAAAACTGAAACCAATTATCCTATAATTGATTTAATTACAAATAAATAATATATTCATAACTTATAGTTTTAATATCACATCTCATGCAATATATAAACCATAGTTCTTTTTCTCCCTTATAGCTTTTAATAATAATTCCTCCAATTAATATATCTAATAGATTAAGTCAATTATATCTCATATAATTGATGCAATTTAATTATATCATTTATAACCAAATTTCCTCTTGTTAATTTGAATACTTCAAACAAACCCAAAAATTGATTCTCAACAGGAATCCATTGAATTACCAAGGGGACCTTATGGACCTGTAGCTTGAAGCTCCAACGGTATGTGAGTAATTCACTAAACTCTTTAATCACGATATCCACCATCCATTAACTTTTGGGCATTCCACTAAAGACCGACAGCTGCACTCTTTGCGCTACAGATATATTTCTATGTCCATTGGATATAACCAATCAACAGTACGATGATCCTTCACAAATCGCTCGTAAGTACAGTCGGGCCAATTTACTGCTTTGCCACTATAATTATATCTAACTTCTTAAGTACCACCGATTCCTCTAATGAACAATACATCATAGTCCTACTATGAGTAAATCCTTCTCAGGCTAAGAGAAGGTGTGACATCATATTGTTCAAGCCTCAGAATCAACCCTTAAGGGAGCAATTTATCTACTTATCCCTGAATCGGGGAAGGAGTGAGTTACGTCTTGTGTAGCTAAGTACCCAACTCCCCAATCAGACGAATCCCCAAAGTAGTAGGTTTGAGTCGGCAATCTGGTCACTCACATCTCATACAAATCAAAGGACCACCCGCATAGGCAGGAGTTCCCAACTCACTCAGAATTAAGGTCATGTTACCTATAGTCATCCTAGTGCAATGAAAGTCTCTGTCATGAACGGTGTTATATAACGAGACTAAACATTTCGTAGTCTAGTCTTATACAAACTCTTTTGTATAGAGCATCCCCGCTCGCATATCTAACACATGAATGGTCAGGATCAAACCACTTGTAGCACTTTACAACACTAGCATCAACAGGATAAGGTCTCCCTCCTTTATCCATATACTACAGACCATTTAGGTTATCACTTAAAGCACGATCCACTTGTATGTCAACACATACATGCTTAAGTTGCAACGATAACCTGAGATCTTAGTTTATTGATTTGTGGTTAATGCAACTAAAATATCTCATATTTCAAAGACTATAGTGAATAAAATATCTCATATTATTACATCACAAAATGTTTGTTCATCAGGTGTTTACAAACTACTGGACCTTACGAAATTTAGGACATCAACTCAACATGAAGAACCTTTCTTCAAGATAATCCCTTAAACTCGCTCACGAACGTAGCGAATAACTCGATCTTCCTCGAACAAGTAGCAACTCGATCCTTGAACGAACCAGACACTACCACTAGATTACCTTGGTATTCTCGATATGAGAATCCAGAAGCGGTGTGCTTTGGTTTATTTTGGTAAGAGGAAAGTTTAGCATGGAGGAAGAGGATGACTGAGTAAACGAAAACACGGTTGTGTAGAAGATGAAGTCTATTACATAGACAATATACTCGATCGTGTAGTCTCTTAAGTGATCGTATAGTAAGACTTTCTTACTCGATTACTAATAATGTCAGTAGTATGTGATTTTGAAATCCAATTTGATTTTTATCCCAAATTTTCCATAAAACAGTATAACTAGCCATAAGGGTGGTTGTGGAGAAAAATAAATTTAATCAAATAATTAATAAATATAAATAAATATGATAACTAATTTATCATATTATATTTATAACCTATAGTTTTAATATTGCATCATATACAATATATAAATCATAGTTATTTTTCTTTATTTATGACATTAAATATAAATCATGTTTATATTAAATTTAATAACTATGAATCTTATTCATAGAAAATATATTTGAATCATATTCAAATATTAGTTCCTCTAATCAAACATTAATGTATCAAATACATAATATCAATTATATCATATACAATTGAATTAATTTAATTATATCATATATAATTGAATTCCCTCTAATTAATTTGAACACATCAAATTAACCCAAAAACTGATTTCAACTTAAATCCATTGAGCTAGGACCTTATGGACCTGTAGCTTGAAGCTCCAACGACACGTGAATAACTGACAAAACTCTTCGTAAGTACTACTGATCCCTCTAATGAATAATAAACCATAGTCCCACTATGACTAAACCCTTCTCGGACCAAGAGAGGGTGTGGTGCCACATTGTTCAAGACCCGGAATCAACCCTTAAGGGAGCAATTTATCTACTTATCCTTGCATCGAGGAAGGAGTGAATTCCATCTTGTGTTGCTGAGTTCTTAGCTCCACAACCAGACGAATCCCCAAAATGGTAGGCTTTTTGAGCGGCGATTTAACCACTCTCACCAATGTAAATCAAAAAACCGCCCTCATAAGTAGGAGTTCACAACTCACTCAGGATTAAGGTCATGTTACCTATGGTCATCCTAGTGAAATGAAAGTCTCAATTATGAACGACGTTATATAAAGAGACTAAACATTTTGTGGTCTAGTCTTATACAAAATCCTTTCTATAGAATATCCCGCTTGCATGTCTAATACATGAATGATCAGGATTAAATCATTTGTAGCACTTTGCAACATTTGTAATATCTACAAAGCGAGCCATATTCGTAGTGCCACCAGGATAAGGTAACCAGCCTTATCCATATACTATAGACCATTTAGGTTATCACTTAAAGCACGATCCACTTGTATGTCTCCACATATATGTTTAAGTTACAACGATAATCATGGATCTTAGTTTATTTGTTTGTGGTTAATGCAACTAAAATATCAAATATTTCATAGACAATGTGAATAAAATATCCATATATTATAAATCACAGAATATTTATTCATACAAGTGTTTACAAACTACATGACCCTATAAGATTTAGGGTTTCAACCCCAATACGGGGACCCTTGACCCCATCCCACCCCGATCCGTGCGGGATCTCGCGGGAACCCGACCCCGCGAAAAATTTTGCCAACCCTAATTAGCTACAAATATGAAAATTGAAGGTTTAGTTAGACATAAAATTGAGACGTATATAATAAGACAATAATTTTTAAAATTTTTAATGTATCAGACTATGAGATGTAATATTAAAAATTTAGATGCTTATACACAATTTTAAAAATTTAGAGGATGTTTGGAGTAAAAGGTGGAATAGTGAAAAGTAAGAAGTTATGAAGTCTACGGAGTCTACGGAGTTGAACTCCTGGGTCCACAATCCAAGGAGTTGATAAGATATAAAATTGATGTTTTTTTAGTAGTGATCTAGATCCACTAACTTTTTGAGCCAAATAAGGAGTGAAGTTCACAAATTCCTACTTCCCTACTCCTACTTCTCAACTTTTTACCCTCAACACTCCCTTAAAGGACTAAATTTATAATTTAACAAATATAAATATAATTTAAAAAACTTTGATATATAATATTTATTATTATATGAGAAATAATTTTAAATGACAATATTAATTACAAAATTATTATAAACCTATACAAAACAATTCACTTAAATATATAAGAAAAGAATGAAGCTTAGACAAATTTCTCAAACTAAAAGTCTGTTTTTTATACAATAACTCGATACTTAAATATTAAAAAATGTAGGGAGATTTAAAATATATATATATATATATATAACAAAATTTTGATATTCTTTGATAGAGGTTGATAGAAGTCTATCAATGTCTATCAGTGATAGAAATTGATAGAAGTTTATCATTAATAGACACTGATCGTGTCAATTTTTTTTGTACTATTTTTATGAATAGTTGACATTTTTTCTATTTGTGAAAATTTTCAAAAAGGTATATGTGCATACATATGTGAAAAATTAAAATATAATTAAACTTCTCATACCACTTACAAAATAAAATAATCATAATAATAATAAAGAATAAGATTACAATAAAAAATAAAAACTGCCATAATAGGTTTTGAGCAACTTAGGGGTGTTGAACTGATTCGATAATCCGAACTACCCAACTCAAATCATAAAAGTTTGATTGGGTTAGTTTTGTTTTTAGATAGGGTTGGATTGGATTGAAGTTAGTTCTATTTTATTTGGGTTGGGTTGGGTCTCAAGTTAGAGGAAAAAAAATTGGATTGACCCAACGAAACCTAATATATATATTTGTTTAATATGTTTAAAATTGTTACGATGTTTGTCTTTGTTTAAAGCTTATAATAGATATCATGAATATTTAGTATTTAATATTTGAATTTTGTGAGATTTTAGTTATTACTCATGGGTTCTAGATAAATTTAAGTATTTTAAATTAATAAAAAAGTAATAACCCAAAGTTGGGTTGGAGACCTGTTTGGGTTTTTCGAGTAGCCAAACCGACCAACTCGAATTTTTGGGGTGGTCCAAAAAACCTATCAACTCAACCCAACCCATATATACCTCTACTTAGACTAGATAGAAAGAAAAATTGCAAATGTCTGCACGATTACCATAAAACGGAAGGAAAAACTGTCATTTAAAAGGCACGTACCCTGACCCCTGGCTCTTACATGGCTCCACCCTTAGATAAACGGCCATTTAAAGGCACGCACCCTGACCCCTGGCCCCTACATGGCTCTACCTTTAGATATACTCAAGGATGAAAATATATGTCGATATGTTGATATATCTACAAATTAAAGGGTTTAACATCGACATTAAACATCCACAAATTTCTTTAATATCTTTTATAAATACTCGTAAAATGTAAAAAACATCATCTATTGAATCCAATATGAATAGAAATACTAATAACAATGTCAATGGCTAACTTTGAGAGTAAAAACAACTTAATTATTAATTTAAACAAATTTTCTAAATTTTTTGACTTACATAAATATCCGCGGATATTTATATTTTATTGACATTTTTGTCGATAGATCCGTTAAATTGAAATATCGATGTCGATATGGACATTAATATTTTAATCTTTGGTTATACTTTATATTTATAGTATATCATTCATAAAATTGATATACCAAATTATGTTATTGCTATACGAAATTTATAGATCAACATGTGCACTATAACACCCTGCATAATAAAATTCAGGCCTTTTGAAGTAAAATATGTCTTTAATTCTAGTCCCTTAATTTTAAGTTAATTAGATTTTTCCTATCGTGAATTCTTACCTTTTTTTTTTTTTTAGTACAAATGGGATAGTAAAACATGTCTTGTTTCTTGTTTTTGGTTTCTTATTTCTTATTTCTCGTCCTTTTGTATTTTTTTCCTCTTACTTTTTCTCTCATGTATAAATATAATATATATATATATATATATATATATATATATATAACATGCATTAAAATATTAAAAATAATTATAAAACATTTACATTGTCAAATACACATAAGCCTGGTACAAAATTAATAATAATAATACAATAGTTTCTATCATTCAAAATTTGATTTTCAATATTATTTTTCACTCAAATCATTTATCTAAAACGACGTCGACTCAAATCTAACTCAATTATATTAATAAGTAAATATCATGGTGGTAAAATATTAAAGTGAAATTAAATAAATTTCTTACTAAACAAAATTTATATCTAATTTATATATGGTAAAATTCTAATAAGTTTTAGACGTAATAAAACTTGAAGTATTTAAATTTAAAGTAATATATAAACATGCATGTTACAAGATTTAACAAAATAAAATTGTCTGAACTGGGATTCGATCCGAGGACCATGAAGATGTAGGATAGCGTAAAACTTTTCCCACTCCACTTCCCAGCCGCACGCCTCCCTCTCACTTCACTCTCTTCTCCCCAGTCTTCGGTTCACCGCCCAGCGCCCCGCCTGCCACCGAACGTCCTGTCGTTTTTCATTCACCGGCAAGTCCCGATTCCACCAGCCGCCGGTCACTCTCCTCTTTTAGTTTCAGCTGCTTCTCTCCTCTGTCTCATCTTCTCCAAGGTACTCATTTTGAAATTATTTTACATTTTGGGTTGTAAGTTTGTGTAAATTTGCAAGCTAATGAAAGGAACACACTTTATTATTATTATTATTGTTATTATTATTCAATTTAGTTTGTTTGCGTGAGTTGAAATTCTTCATTGAATCAGCCCAAATGAATAATGGTTTTCATTGGGGCTACATGAATTTTCCTTTTTTTCTTTCTTTTTATTTATAAGAAACAAATTTTATTGATGTATGGAATTTACAAAAAGGGCCGAAGCCTAATCCAAAGTAGTTATAAAAGAGATCTTCAATTCGTCATAAGGGAAGAGAAGGTGTATGATTTGAAAGAAGAATTGCATTTATACCAACTCATAACATGAAAGATAATGAGTTAAAAAAAAACTATCAAAAGAGCTTCCCTTATCTTTGAAAAGACGATGTTCCTTCCTTCCAAGCATTCCATAAGCACGAATCAAATGCATCAAGATGAGCTTCTTGTTTTTGGTAAAAGGATGACCGGTGAGAGTGTAGGTTAGGGTACTTTCAATGTCCTTTGGAAGAGCAGTGTACCAACCAAAGGATGAGAATATCACATTCCAAAATCTCCCGGCAAAGCGACAGTGGATGAAAAGGTGGATAATAGATTCATGTCCAGACTTGCACATGAGGCAACGGTGAGGAGATGGGGCCATGTGGGGGAGACGTCTCTGTAACTTGTCACAAGTATTGATGGCATTGTGACTAACTTCCCAGAGGAAGAATTTAACCTTTTTTGGGTAAAAATCATCCCAGATGGCAGCATAAAAAGGATGGTCAGAGGAATCCGAATCGGCTCCCAGTGTGCGAGATAGGGATTTTGTGGAGAAGGACCCGAAAGTGTCTGGTTGCCAGAGCCAAGCATCCTTAGTATTGGATAGGTGGACATCATTGATGGTGTTCATAAGATCAAGCCATCCATCAATCTCCTCCTCCTTGAGGTTCCTTCTAAAATAAAGAGACCATCCATGTCTAGCATCCCACAGATCGTGTACAGAGGAGCGTTTATGAATAGATAAAGAGAACAATTGGCGGTAAGTCTCATTGAGAGGAGAAGCACCAATCCATGTGTCAAACCAAATAGATGTGTTTTGTCCATTTCCCACTTTTATAGTAACTTTTTCTTTAATGAGGTTCATGTGCATCAAGATGGCATTCCATGGTCCTTTGATGTAAGCGGGGAAATTAGTATTGGGCCAAGACTTTGCAGAAGTCACCCCGTACTTAGCATCCACAACCTGTTTCCACAAAGCCCTATCCTTGTGATAATATCTCTAAACCCATTTAGGGTTGGAGAGTGCAGTTTGTATCAGCCATGCTTTGTAATCCGAGGCCCCCTTTAGCCTGAGTCTTGATGATCTTTCCCCATCTAACAAGATGCGAGCCACGGTCTGATGAGGCACCCTCCCAAAGAAAATTCCTGAATAATTTCTCCATAGAGTTTGCCACAGATGATGGAAGCTTGCTTTAAAAGAGAAATGATTTGAGCACATGGAGAGTTGGGCAGCATCATTTAATTTTTTTAATTTGGCTCTGACTATATGCTCTTCGAATCTATAACCTAAACATGAGCAATCTTAATTTGAGTTTGTTGGTGTCTAATTTTATTGCTTTTGAATTTTAAGCTTATAAGCACGTTGGTGTCTTGTTTTGTTGTTTTTGAGATTGTTAACAAAAATTATTTGGTTAAAATTAAACGGAAAAGTAGTAAAAAAAAAGATGGGAAACTTTCCCTGCAGGGAATCCCCGTAGAGAATTTCGTGGGGGCTTCCCCGTCCCCACACCACCCTGTGGGCATCTCTAATACCAACCAACCAAAGCTGCTTTGTAATTCATAATAGAAATGAGTTTAATAAAATAGAAACGGAATGGGGAGAATGTACTACATTTTTAAATTTGGCCCCATTTTTTAGAAACGTTGTTCAAATTTTAAAAATGAAAAACGGGAATGATTATCAAACAAGTCAATTTCTCAAAAATTAGAAACAGAAATAAGAAATAGAATATGGGAACATTATTGAATGGACCCTAAGACACTCTTATGTCAGTCGAACTATGCTCACTTTGGCTTGTGAATTCTTACCTAGAAGATTAGAATATTAATTCAGCCCTTAAGCTAAATTAAAATTTTCAGATGTTTGGGAAAATAGATTTTTGTTGAAAGTTGAAAAGGTGAATTAAACCCAAGAGAAGAAATTCTACCCGTTTAGTTTGTTTGTTGTGTGCTAGCATGCTACGTGCTTTAGTTGTCCTATATTTTATTATTTATGACATAAGGTTTGATACTCTTGAATCATGTGTCTTGGATATATATAAGCATGTTGTGGTGCTGTGTTAAGTGTTTGAGAGAAATCAACGTATTTTTCAAGAAAAGTCTCTTCAATAGTTTGACCGTTATGAGATTGCAAGGGTTAAAGCTTCTTCTTGGTGTTCACTTTCCAAGAATTTTTCGAATTATTCTATTCAAGATATTTGTCTTAATTGGAATGCTTTCATTCATTCTATGTAATAGATTTTTAGACACATGGTTTTCTATTGTATTCAAAATGTTCGTTTTGGGATATATTGAGGATACTATGGGTGTGTCAACCTAATTAAGATAGCCAGTTGCATCTGTTGATCTCTAATTTTTATTTTTAATAGTTTCTTATAATTCGAGCATTAGTCTCTTTTCATTTCATCAATGAAAAGTGGTGTTTCCTTTTAAAAAAAACTTGCAATATGATGAGTTATTAAGTGGCCTTGTGTTTATTTGCATGTGTGCTTGTCGAGAAGCCTAGGTATCCATATGATTAAGTTGAGGGCGTGCTGTGTTTTATGTGTTTTGGCACAGAATATAGTTGTGTTATGTTGTGGAACTCATATATCTAGTGTGATTGTGTGAGGAAGAGGTTAGAGACCCTTTTAAGTTTGTAGAGGAAAGTAAGGTGAATATCATTTGCCTTGAGTAAAACTGGTCGATGGGTGATATGTCACTGTTGAATTAAAAGGAACATCGAGGCCTTGTGTGAATATCAAAGGCAAAGCAGTTGCATGTGGGCTGGAGGTTGTTGGAAAAGGTGTCCCGTCTATGCAACCCGACCCGACCTAGTTTAGTTTGATGTATGGTTTTTTAGGGCTTCTAGACTAGAACTTGAGAACCTGCCTTTTTCCTCTCGCCATTGCCAACACCAATGCCGACTACTTAGTCATCGTGCCATCATGCCATCAACATCAAACCTCTTAATCTGCTAAAGTCAGCCTCCTCTCAAAGCTATGATGCCATTGATCAGTGAAGCTCGTTTTCAGGTAGGATTTAGAATTTGTTTCCTCTTCAACAATTTGATCAGCGTAATTTGGATGAGATGACAATTAGTGAGAATTATTTCGTTTTGGAATTTCACTGGCAGTTACTTCAGTTTGATTTTTTTTATTTTTTATTTGGAAGAATACTTGAATTCGTTAAGGAGTTGATGTTCGGTAGCAAGTGTTTGATGAAACATCTGAGGTTTATATAAGGTTTTATGCCGGCCTTGAGGTTTCCGTAAATCTTAGTTTCCTTTCTTTTTTAAGGTTTCTTGATTGTTTGTCTAATCCCAATTGTCCATGGTCTCTGTTTGCTTTTTTTCACTTTTCACACTGTAATCTCCCCAACTTCATTTGTTGACGGATGGCATTTCAATCTATTTTTGATGGAATCTATAATGCCTTTTACAGTTTGAAAGGCGAGAAATCAGTTTCATTAATTTGAAATGAAATTCCAAAACCTTTGTTCTACCAAAAGTTCCAGTCTATGTGCATTTGTCAGAGCTTCAAGCTCTTCGCATTTTGGAGCTATGAAGCTTGGAACCATTGGAGTGACGACTTCGCTATCTTCCAGTAATCTTGCATTGGCCTTTTTGAGATACTCACATGTATTGTGCATTATTGTATGTAACTTGCAAAAATTTTGACTCTCATTTATATTCTGGGCAGGATCCTCAAGAATGACTGTTTGCGCAGTTAGTTTCCGCCCTTGTATTGATATACACAAGGTATTTGATCTTTTGTTTGGCTACATTCCTCAACGTTGAGAAATTTATTGTGTTATGAATATTCGAATTGTGAAACTAGTGGCAGTTGTAATTTAAACAACTTATTTAGTACCAAATATAATGATCAAGAGGCTTCTACTTGTTTAAATTTAGAAAATGTTGTGTTTCCTCAGGTTGTAATCTGATTTTTTGAGAAATGATTTTTATAAGGGGAAAGTGAAACAAATTGTTGGATCGACTCTTCGAGATTCAGAGCAGGATGGATCAATTCTTCTCACCAATTTTGAGTCAGATAAATCAGCTGCAGAGTATGCAAACTTGTATAAACAAGATGGGCTTACAGGCGGTCATGCCATCATGCTTGGAGCAGATCCTTTGAGCATAGTCGCTGCCCTCGAAGCATTGCATGCCTATCCTGGTTTGTCCTTTTTATTCTCTCTTTTTGTTTACCTTATCATGCTTAGTTCAACTATATTAATGATATTAGCTCATCTTGGGTAGTCATTATTAGTTCTATTTATTTCTAGTGTCATTTGGATGTTGTATCTACTTTTGGATATCTATAAATGTGTTCAACTTGGTATCTCAGTGAACATCAATGTTTGTTTATGGTCTATTAAATTTCTTTTGGATGTTTGTACTTCCCTTGAATTCTTGTAGTCATGACAGTTTTTGAGGATATTCTTGTGCTCATAGATTTAAAAACTTTAAGAACGTTCGTTAGCTTAATCTAATGCAAGTGGTGATGAAACATGTAGGTGGCTTACAGGTTGGGGGTGGGATAAATTCAGAAAATGCTTCTAGTTATATTGAAGAAGGAGCTAGCCATGTCATTGTTACTTCAGTAAGTTCTTTCCTTTTATCTATTTACGATGATATTGCTTAATGTATTGGCCGAAATGGAGGCAGTGTAACATGATTCTGAAATTCTGTAACACTGAACCTTGTTGAGCTATTGTAGTACTTGAATATAGAAGATAATAAAGATTTCATTTGGTCTTAAGTGAACTGTTTCCGAATGGTCCACAATGGCTTTAAATGTTATATGTTTCTTAGTTTTGTCACAGTATGTGTTCAATAATGGACAAATGGATCTTACAAGGCTTAAAGATCTTGTTCGCATTGTTGGGAAACAGAGGCTTGTGCTGGATCTCAGTTGTAGAAAAAAGGTACTTCTTTTTATGCTATTGTTGCTGAATTTTCAATTTAGAAGCTGCCATGATTGATTAACATCCTAAGTTATGGTTAACCCTTTAGATCTAATCATATTATCTATCATGGATTCATTCTAAAAGGTTACCCGAAGTCATCTGCACTGAAACGAACAAAACATCTTGCAGCTTTGGGCTTCACTAACATTTGTTTATGCTCATGCATTGATTAACATTTAGTTCGATTTAGGAAGGTAGATATGCAATTGTGACGGACAGATGGCAGAAGTTCAGCGATGTATTTCTTGAGGAGGAAGTCCTGGCTTTCCTGGCTGACTATGCAGATGAGTTTTTGGTCCATGGTGTGGATGTTGAAGGGAAAAAGTAGGTCATGATACTCTAATAATATGTTTCTGTTGTTATCTTAATTTATATATCTTGACATATGTTATTTGATTAAATATAGACTCGGCATTGATGAAGAGCTAGTGACATTGCTCGGCAAGTATTCACCGGTTCGTCTACTCCTACACATTGCCTTCAAATTTCTTTCCTTGTTTGTCTGTCTTCTCAAAAGATGAAAGACCGATATTGATGGGCTAATGTCACCATTCTTGCTTCTGAAGTACATACAAACTTCTGCCCCTGTATTGCTGCAAAATACTGATCTTGCTTTTTAAAAATGGCAGATTCCTGTCACATATGCAGGCGGGGTTACGACGATGGCAGACTTAGAAAGGATCAAAGATGCGGGCATGGGGCGTGTGGACGTTACTGTGGGAAGTGCTTTGGATATTTTTGGAGGAAATATGGCATACAAGGATGTTGTTGAATGGCATGCCAGGCAGAAGGTATCAACAGTTTAGGACCCTCTTGTTTGCTGCATAATTTTGTACTGTTTTAACTATCACTGCCTTGTTGGTCACAACCCAGAGGACTGAGTGCCTTGGATATTCTTTATTCACCCTAGGATCTTAACATCTCAAACTCCTAATTGATCTTTAATGTTCCAAGTCATTCATGAATAAGATCTGATTACATGTGTGGGCAGGTCTATTTTTCTTCAAAAATCAAAGAATAGTTATTATTATTATTTTGAAAGGAAACAAAATTTTTCATAGATTTAATAGAAAGAGACTATGTTAGGAACCAAGGTAGTATGGGATGCCTTTGTCCCACATTGGTTAGAATGGGATGACAAATGTGATACTTAAATGGCTTGGCTCTCTCACCCAATAGCTAACTTTTGGGGTGTGGTTCTTCAAGGTGCTTAAGTACCTAATAATGGTATTAGAGGTTTTGACTGGGTGTAGCCGAGTGAAGTACCATCGGAGTAGTCGTTGAGACGTTGGCTTTACGGGGCTGAGGTATTATTAGGAACTAGGATAGTATGGGATGTCTTTGTCTCACATTGGCTAGAATGGGACCGCGAATATAGTTAAGTGGCAGAAATTGGTATTAGAGCCTATTCATCCTGGAACAAGGCTTTTAATTTTAGGAATGGATAGGTTCGAATTAGTAATGTTGGAGATACAGGAAGAATTGAAAGATTACAATGCAAACGACAACAAATGATTAAGGATTCCTAGCAACGAGAAGAGAGAAGATTGGCAACCATGAAGGAGCGGAAGGAAACCCGTGTCCGAAAACTGTCAAGGAAATTCGTACGGATGGGTCAAATTTTGAGGCCCACTCGAAATTTGACCCACCTTTAAAAAATATTTGAAAATTGGCCTCCTGATGACGTGAGTCTCGTGCAAAAGTACCGTTTTAGCCCCAGAATGCGCGCGAGACCAGATGCAACACAGATTTCTCACTCTTTTCTCTCGTTCTTTCATCTCGTTCCTCTCGCTCCTTTTCCCTAATTCATGTTGTTCTTCATCATTTTTCCTTGATTTTTTCGCCTTTTGAATTCTTCCTCTTGCTTCTTCCTCTCGTTTCTTCCTCTAGCTTTTCCTAATCAATTTTGTAGTTTTTTCCCTAATTTTTTTCCCTCCATTTGCATTCAGAAAAAAGAAGAAAAGAAAGCCAGAAGAAGAAAGAAAAAGAAAAAGAAAGGTAGAATGAAGCGAAAGAAGAAACTGGTGGATTGAAATTTAAAATTTAAAACGTTCGATTTGCTCGATGAAGAACAAGAGGAAGGCATGAGAGGAATGAGTTCAAAACGAGATGAAAGAGCGAGAATCTGCGATGTGTGCGCGACATCGAACGCTTTGGGGACTAAATGAACATTTCACACGTGGCTGACATCATCAGAAGGCCAAAATTCAAGTGTTTTTGAAAGCTGGGCCAAATTTCGAGTGGTCATCAAAATTTGACTCATCAGTATGAATTTCCCAAATTGTCAGGTTGAGTTCGAAGGGTTGTTGAACGACGTCGATCCTACCCGAGAATGCCTCAGAAAAAGAGAGGAAGAATCAGACGACAAAAAAGGAGACTTCGATGAAGACAATTAAAAACACCACGAGAAGGTAAAAACATTCAAAATCTAAAAGTGGTGAAAGTTTGTGAAACGAGAAAGGGAACGAGGAGGAAGCGGTAGAAGAACGATTGAGCAGTAAAAAGGGCAAAAATTGAGATAGTGTTTGGAAGAATAAAGGAAGAAGAAGAAGCAAAATAGGGGAGGTTATTTGCAGGAGGAAAGGGTAGAGATGCTGAATACAACAAGAGGTTGGAAGTGCTGAATATGGTAGAAGAGGTGCAGAGAGTAAGGGTCGCGGTAGTGACTCAATTGAAGAGGGGACCCGAAAGGGGAAGATGGAAAAGAAGAAGTTGAAGGGTGCTCAAACTCACGGATGGGCGGATGAAGAAAGGTTTGCTTCTTAAAGTTTAAAGAGAATGGTTGGCCTCGATGGAAGGAGAGGGAAATAGTTCATGGCAATGGACGGGGAGGAGGAATGGCGGAGAAAAGAAAGTACGCCGACAACCATAGGGTTCTTCCTCTCATTTCTTCCTTTTGTTTCTTCCACTACCTTTTCCTCATCAATTTTGTACTTTTTTCCTTTGAATTTTTTCCTTCATTTGAATTTAGAAAGAAGAAGAAAAGAATGCCAGAAGAAGAAAGAAGAAGAAAGAAGAAGAAAAAGAAAGGCAGAATAAAGAGAGAAAAAAGCCGGTGGACTTAAATTTAAAATTTAAAACGTTTGATCTGTTCGATGAAAAACGAGAGGAATGATTCCAAAACGAGATGAACGAGCGAGAATCTGCGATGCGTGTGCGACATCGAACGTTTTGGGGACTAAACAGACATTTCACACGTGGCTGATGTCATCAGAAGGCCAAAATTCGAGTGTTTTTGAAAGGTGGGCCAAATTTCGAGTAGGCCTCGAAATTTGACCCATGAGTATAAATTTTCCAAACTGTCAGGTCGAGTTCAAAGGGTTGCTGAACGATGTCAATCCTACTCGAGAATGCCTCCGAAAAAGCGAGGAAGAATCAAACGACCAAAGAGGAAACTTCAGTGAAGACAATTAAAAACACTATGAGAAGAAGGTAAGAACATTCAAAATCTAAAAGTGGTGAAAGTTAGTGAGACGAGAAAGGGAATGAGGAGGAAGCGGCGGAAGAACGATCGAGCGGTAAAAAGGAGCAAAAATCGAGACAGTTTTTGGAAAAAGCAAAGGAAGAAGAAGAAGCAAAATAGGTGCAGAGATATTGAATACGACAAGAGGTTAGAAGTGTTGAATATGGTAGAAAAGGTGTACAGAGCAAGGGCTGCGACAGTGACTTAATCCGGGGGGGACCGAAAGGGGAAGATGGAAAAGAAGAAGTTGAAGGGTGCTTAAACTCATGGATGGGCTGATGAAGAAAGGTTTGCGGCTTAAAGTTTAAAGAGAACGGTTGGCCTCGATGGAAGGAGAGGGAAATAGTTCATGGGGAGGAGGAATGGTGGAGAAAAGAAAGTACGCCGATAACCATAGGGTTAGAAAATCGAGGTGTTGGTAGAAATAAGTCGCGATGGAAGAAATACACTGTGCCGAACATCAATGGCAAGATGCACCAACGAAAGTTGATGGACATGGTCATCAACGAAAGAGGAAGGCCAACCAAATGTTCACTAACTAGGTGGTGGGGCCAGAGATTAGAAAAAGTTGCAGCATTCCTTCTGAATTATTTGAATTAATTTATGGTTCGAAATGGCATGGAAAGGTCCAGATAGTCTTCAAAGGGCCTCGTTTAAATAAGGTAGTAGAGTCTAAATTGGTATATGAGTGGTGGGTCAGATATGAGGGGCTGGAATCTTGGAAATTAGCTTGAAGATTTATGAAGAAAGAAGAACAAGAATATGTAGGTGGTAATCTAGGGGGTTTGGATGTAAGAGGTGACATTTTCTTTCAGGACTTTTTGTTGGAGTTGTATAATCTAAGTGGGATTGACCCAAAAAACCACAATCTCACCCTAAGATGTCTATACAACTTTGGATATAGGGTTCCTACGTATTTGATACGAAATGATCAAGAACTTGGGTTCTTTTTAAATGGTGAGGATGCATGTAGGTCTTCTATTTATTTATCAATGAAATCCAAACCTATGTATGGCGATAGTGACTTAAAGAACCCTAGTTGCTCATACCAACCAAGTTTTTCATACAATTTAGCCTAATAATATCCATCCCTTTATTATCTTACACAACCTTCCTTCGAACAAAATTATCTATTAGACTATGCTACATCACTAACCCTTTTAGATAATAATGTTGCCCATATAACATATCTGATGACAATTTCTTTGCTTATCCATACAATCTTGAGGATAATGGTCCATCTTCCTCAAACGGTGAAGAGGATATTGGTTGTGCAGACGAGAGGTTTGGGCAAAATTTAAGGAAAATGACAGAAGATGAAAATGTACGGGGTTTTTGAGCATGGTGTAGGAGAGGAGAACATAGTTGAAGATAATTCAAACTACGAATGGGAATTACTAGAGGAATTGGATGATGAGTCTAATAAGTCTGATGATCTGACTAAAGAGGATGACAGAGACGTTTGAATGGAGGGTGAGTGTAGTAACCGTCAATGCAGAGATACCAACCTATAGGTAGGAAATACTCATGCGGAACCTTCGAGTGTATGTCCTAAAGTAGCAATGATTGTGTTAGGTCAGATGTTTGAGAGCGAGGATATTGATATTAAGGTAGGGTAGATATATCTCTCAAAGGGAGAACTTTCATTTGCATGGTCCCTCTTTGCTATACGTCGGAATTTTGAACATAGGGTTGACAAATCCACGAAATCACTATTGGTTGTTAAGTGTAGACACGTTGTCTATCATTGGAGGATTCGGGCTCGAAAGCTTAAGGATATGGAGTTGTTGAAAATAACAAGGTATCAAGATGTCCATACATGCTCTCAACAATTAATGGATCACGACCACCGTCAAGCTAGAAGCAAGTTAGTTGGTCATCTGATTAAGTCCAAGTTCACGAACGTTGGTAGGACGTATAAGGCCGAAGGATATTATGCAGGATATATGGGAAGGATATGGTGTTAATGATAGTTATATGAAAGCTTGATGGTCTAGAAAAGAGGCTTTAGTAATGGGCTTGGTGGTCTAGAAAAAAGGCTTTAGTAATGGTTCGACGAAGGCTGGAGGAGTCTTTTGGCCAGTTACATGCTTATGGGGAAGCTTTGAAGATAACGAACCCTAGTACTGTCTACAAATTGAAGCTTCAAGATGATAGGTACTTCAAGTATGTCTTCATGGCTTTGGGTCCGTCAGTACGAGGCTTCTTAAACTACAGAAGGCGTGTTTAGGTTGTTGACGGGACACACTTACGGGGTAAGTTTAAGGGTGTCATGTTAACTGTGAATTCGGTGGATGGGAACGGTCAAATATATCCAGTTGCATTTTCCATTCTGGATGGTGAAACGGATGGCATTTGGACATGGTTTTTTGTGTAGGTTAAGGAGATGGTTGGTGCAATATCTGAACTTGTTATTGTATCGGATCCCAAAGCAAGTATTAGCAAAGCAATCAGTATAGTATTTCCTTTTTCCTTCCATTCTGCATTCATCATATAAGTATAAACCTACTCAAGCATTTCGGAAAAAAAGCTCTCCTCCCCAATTTCTACCTAGTCGCAAAATCACCTCATGAGACTACTTTTCATGTACATTGGGCCAAAATCACCCCATTCAGAGGAGTGGGCCAATACTTTAGGAGATTGGATTTGAAAAGTGGACCAGGGTATTTCAGTGTTGACGAAGGTTCGATCAGATGACTACAAATGCGGCTGAAAGTTTGAACGCTGTATTGAAGGACGTTTGAACATTGCCAATAACTAAATTTCTTGACCACATAAGGAGTTTGTTGCAAGATTGGGTTCATCGGCGAAGAACCTACACATTGAGTCATTAAACGATGCTTTCAAATTACGTGGGGGCGAAAATGGCGACGGTAAAGTATAGATTTAGAAGGCATTTTGTTAGGCCGATTGATCAACACATTTTTAAAGTCGTTGATAATCATCTTAGTGGAGTTGTTGATTTGAATGCACATATGTGTACGTGCAAGGATTTCGATTATTACGACATTCCATGCTCCCATGCAATTACAGTAGCCCGTTACCAAAACATTGATCCATACACATTTTGCTCTCCATGTTACAACATTCAGGTTGTTTACGGATCATATGCATAACCTATTTTCCTTGTAGGCCCTATTTCAGAATTGCCTCGGGGTGATGATAACGGAGACATCCAGATGTTGTCACTGATACGTGTTGCTCAAGTTGGCCGCTGCCAGGAGATAAGAATACCGTCTGTAGGAGAGGTCACTTAGATTCACAAATGTACTAGGTGCGGTATGCGTGGCCACAATCGAGTAAATTATCGATAACCATTGACAACGACGTGAATCCAATTTATGTTAAAATTTGATTGGGTTATTTTACGGTGTAACATCTTGTAATTAAACTAACGTGACAGTGTAATATTTAATTATCTCAAGCGAAGTATCAAAAGAAGGCGTAGAAAACGAGCATTGTTGAAGATAAAAAATGCACTAATAAATAGCTTTGTTCATGTATATTTGTACAGCAAACTGACGTCTGAAGAAATCCATATTTGATTGGGTCAAAGTGGACATATCACACCCAGTTACAACATACTCAAACATCTTGCCACAAAATATACTGCAATCTCCGCTAACTGATTGCTGCGGTGCATCCTTAACTCACTCCAACTCCCAAGGAGTCAGTGGTAGTTTAGGGTGAGCCAGCATCACACCCGCTCTATGAAGTATCGCGGTACAACTGTCCGCATGACCGTTAAATGATACCCCAACTCTGGCCAAGTACATCGTCTCTTGTATGAATCCCAAACTACTAACCTACCTCGTACCATGTCTATCTTGATGAGTATCCAATGTACGTCAAGTATATTGTAAGGCATATATATGGCATCAACCGTCAACCACGGAATGCTGTAGTCAGTCAGCTCGCCTTGAACATATTTCATGACTGTGCTTGCTTTATCCCAATCGTATGTCGTGGTGCTTTGTGACTTTTTCCATTCAGAGTACAACGTATGTGGATGACGGAATAAGTTCTATCAACAAAATTAGGTACGATCAACATAAACAAAATGTTGTATATAAACTATTATATTTAACTGATGACAACTTACAGTAACTACTCGATCAGCTGTTGTGAACAAATGGATATTTTGGGCTGGAGACTTTTCACTTAGTATCTTGTTTCGTAAGAATATGAACAAGATATCCATAGTCTGTTTATGGATGTTAAAAATTATATTAACGAAGACTATCAAAAAAAAAAAAAAAAGGGGAAATAATGAAAAAGTTTAGATGGTTACCTCGTCATCCGACCATTGACCCGGATGAATTAGGGACTTCCACCAATCATTCCCTTTTCTAGATAGTACGCACAGTCGCCATGAGTTCGACGGTGTTACTTGTGGATGATTTATCCACTCCATCATGTACTTCTCCATCTGTTTTGGAACTGAGACCATCGGGTTATACCCCTTATGTTTCCTCTTACCGTTGTTTCGTTGAGGTTCAGGGGCCTTATATGGTGATGATAGTTTCCACAGGACTCGACGTTTACACACCAATTCGGACCGGCTTTCCTGCGATGCCACTGGAACGTTCGATATAACTGGAAAAGGTACAAGAACTGGAATTGGGTCATCTAGTATCACAAATGTCTCCTGCTTCACCTTCAATCGAGCAGCTTCCCACTGTTCCTCCAATGCCTTAAGGTGCTTTTGGCATTCCTCGTCTATTTTTGAACGATCCAATTTCCTCGTGGACGTATCCTGCCAAATAACTATTAAGAACGTAGTACGACATTCAAAAGCACACATCAACATCATAAAATACAAACCTCAACTTCTTCGGTATTTGAGGGTATGGCTGCCTTGCCCTTGCGACTGGTTGTCTCCTGCTTTTTATCCCTGTCCTCATCGTCCACCAGTTTTACTGTCTGAATTAGAAAATCAGATTGACCAAAATGAATAAACTTAATATAACAACGTACGTATAACATGTAGAGTACGTACCGATTGGGTATTGGTAACTGATGTATTGTATGCCTTTCGTTGACGTTTTGTTCCCGAGCCTTGTTTAGGCCGATTATGTATGATGACCGAGGTGGCATCTTTCATCGGTTGGGTCTCTGAGGCTATAATGGATGTATTGTATTCCTGACATATATTAGCTGAAATCAGAATTTGCGAGATACTAATTTGATCTATTGAGTTTCACGTACATTTGATTCTTCAGACTCATCCTTGCTTGTGCCACCGGCACCTGAAGGCATAATCTCCATGACACTAACGTCCTGTGAGTCAAGTGTAATCATCTCCTATCCTCCGAGTACTGGTTTCGAAGGAACGATTTGGAGAGTGAGGACAATTGAGTCATCCTTTGCCTCAGCTCCTCCCTTTAGAGGGCTCTGATGCAATATCCCCCTTAACTCCAGATGGGCCACTAACATCCTCAGACACGATATAAGGGAAATCAATTTCTGGTTGTACATCGGCATCATCAGACTGAGCAACATCTTTTTGCTGCAGTTGCGTTAAAGAAACCATAAGCGAACGTACAAATTTGTAAAGATCGTATAGGTTCAAAAGATAATCATACCTTCAATAGTTGCCTAAGATATCCCATCATAACTGAGACATCTCGCTGAACAGCAGCGACCTTGGAATGAAGGGTGTCAAACTCGGACTTAACACTGGCCTCAAACTGATCTACGTGACCCTCCAATCGTCTTATCTCTCCCGCAACGCGGGATGTCTCGGCATCCAGTACTTCACAACGCGTCGAATGTGGAGAATTGTGAGCGTTGATATCTGGTCTGCGAGTGGGCTCCGGAGAATTCTGAACATCGATGTTTGGATGAGAGGGATCTTCTTTCACCCGACTCATCTCAAAATCAACATGAACTCAGTCTTGGTCCTGGTTATGTTGGTCATTGTGTCCATGATCATCCTCATCGTCATCGTGATCACCCTTACTATGGACGTGATCACCCTCGGCATGACGATCGTGGCCAGAATCACCCTCATCACCACGATCACCATGATCGTGGCCAACGTTAGCCTCAGCACAACGAGCGTCACCCTCGACAATAGGATTAGGTGGGAGGACATGTACTTCAGGGGCAGGAACTACACGGTGCATGTGAGCTACCTCCTCTGTTCGTACTAGTCGTACAGTAATAATGGGGTTCTTCTGCACGTGACAGGTTAGGATCATAAGCAGAATGAACTTACAACAATATATCAAAAGAATTGCAATCCATTACTTGTCGTGTCGTGAAAATATCTTTGTCCAATGCGGCGTATGTTGGGTTTTTCCTGCTCTCCCATCTAGACAAGCGTGGAATGACTGTCTCACTAGTACGAGTTGCCACAATATCTCTGAGCGAAGAATTCGTCTCATACGCCCACAACTACAAATAGGAAGATAGAGTCAAAGCATAAAAGTAATTGACGATAATGAAGAAGGAAACATGTGTAGAATACGAATGTGAACTAACTTGTAAGGCAAATGGGAATCCTACAGGCTGTATCTAGCTAGAGCTCCGGGTTCTGCTCGATCAATAGCACTGGTGAGAGTTCTCTTAAGACTATTGATAGTCTTCTAAAAAATCACATTACTCCAGTCGTGATTGCAAAAAATCTCCCAGTCATCCATAATGCCAAGTATGTGAAATGGTTAAACACTTGCCTTTTCTTCCTTCCCCATCATGACTAACTCTATGAAATATGCAAGTGCTACTTTCACCGCATCCTCATCGCTCTCAAAGTTCATGACAAGAAAATGTTCCTTGGCTTCAAACGGTTTCAGTCTAGGCCTATTGTTGAAGTATAAGTTTCTAAGCCTAGTAGGGTTAGGATTATTTCGCACCACTCGCGTCTGTACACTAAACCCAGTGATGAGGTCAAACTCGTCCTTACCGAAGGACACCTTAGACCCGAATAGATTAAAAGAAATTACATTCGGCCTATCATCCATAACCTCCCTTAGAAGTAGGTGATGTATCAGTTGTCCATTGAGGGAGAGAGTACTATCTAAGATGGGTTCGAATATGGTCTGCCTAAATATGTCTAACTGGACCCTTGTTAACTTCATCCGGATCAGCATACAGGTCTTAGCCAAATGAGAACACGAAGATAACAAAACCTTAAAGTATTCTGTTGGCTTGATCCTCGGTTCTATAATAATTACCTATATGTGCCACAAAATACAGTACAATGTAAAAATCCCTAGTGAAAGAAAATACCTTTAAAAAGGACGACTTCACGAGAAAGAAGCCTGAAAGCCATGACCAAAAGACAAATCTCGTGCAGTTTGTAAAAAAGCTTGAGTTGCACTCTCTGTGGTGGTTTGTCTCATGAAGTTGAGTTGATTTCTGTCGTTTGTCTCATTGTTTGTCTCGTGAAGTAACTTCAGAGACAAACTTACAACATTACGAGACAAATGACAAAGAGCTTTCGAGCTATTTTAAAAACTTTCAACTGTTGTGCTTCACGAGATAAATATTCACAACAACTTCACGAGATATTTGTCTCGTAAAGTTCAATCCACCCAAAAAATGGCACAAATCAAACCCAGACGAACATATGGCCCGTACCCCATATATTTTACAGGTTCTTTTAAGTTCGTTAAAGTTCAAAGGATGATAAAAAAAGGATTTTAGGTTTTTCACTACACATTAGAAAACAAAATGGAAAAGGTACCTTTTGTCAAAATCTGAATCAGGCAAAGGGGTAACGGAAGACGAAAAGATTGATCTTTTCTACAAAGGTTGGGGAATCTTTGCGAGAAGAGAGTCCAACAATGGTGAAGACAACTCAACAAGAAGAAGAAGAATAAATCCTAACTTCCACGGGAAGTTGAAGAGATTTCCACGGGAAGATGAGATTTGATTTAACTCTTTGAAATGACCATTTATGTAGGGGTAAAACTATCTTTTTACGTGGTAGGTCCTCCCACTTAAAGTCTGAAACATTGGAAAAAAGGTTAGAAAAAGTGGATTTTAAAGACGAGGTTACTTTTGAATGGGAAAAAAGTTTTTGGGTCAAAATCGGCAATTTTCTAATAGATTTTTGGTAAAGATGAGATACTCATTTTTGTTTTTCAAATTCAAGCTTTAATACCGCTTTGTTGGAAGTGTGTGTTGGAGACTTGCAAATAAATAATAAAATATATATATATATATATATATTTGAAGTAAACAAAATCACTTGTATTTGAAAGACTCTTCAAACTTGGTTCATACTTTCTATTTGAACTCTCTTTGTGTATTTTTCTCCACACTCAAATGTAATCCTATTTATAGGATTTTTTTGAGCAATTCTAGATCTATAACTTTTATCAATGACAATTCTAGATCTATAACTTTTATCCATGACAATTCTAGATCTATAACTCTCATCTTAATTAAATTTATGAAACTCATTTAATCCCATATTAACTTGATGAAAACACTTCCATCTTTAATCTATGTATAACTTATCTAGAGAAATATAACACGTTTAACTTTCAACAGTTACAATGAAAAGCTTGTAAATTCTAATTTTAGCAGCATATAACGAAATTACCTTTGTGCTATAAAACAAATGCACATCCCATCATTGAACTATAGAATCTGCATAATCTTCCTCTCCATCCTGAAAAACAAAGAAAAATATGATTTGAAATCAATTAATCAACATACAATATATAATTATTATGATTTTAGTTTTCTGTAATTTTAGCTTGTATGGTTTAATTTTTTACTATAACTATGATCCCTATTTGTTGTAGCCCAACTTCTAAAAATGAAAAATAAAAGTAGGTAGTTGCAAATGTAGCAATTAGACTTAAAATATTATTAAGTATATCAAAATACAAAAGAATTTGCAGATATAGCAAAACTTATATCTATCTCTTCGAGTCTATCAACGATAAACTACAAAAGGATAAATTTTACTATTTTTGCAATTTAAAAAAAATATATTGTTATACACTTAATATTATCCCTAATTTCATTGCAATTACCCAAAATAAAATTTATACTTTTATTCTCAGAAATAAAATTTGATTTTTGAAGATAAGTTAACATATATAGTGAATAATAGTGATACAATGATAAAGATATTTAGACCAAATCTATGACCAAGCAAGGAAATCTATCACAAAGATGAGAGAGAGGACTCCCTAGAGAGAACAAAGGTTCTATATTCAAAATAAATAATCAAAAGCTTCCCATTATAGACCCTAAAGGGGGCGTTTGGTGCGCAAGTTTGGAATGTAAAGCCTAAGAATGTTGAGCCTGGCTGGAGGTTTAGGTAGTCAGGGTTTAAGAAAACTGTATTTGGAATGCAGGTTTTGGAAGTCTGGTTTAAGAAACCTATGTTTGTTTGGAGTGTAGGCTTAGGAAGTTTGGGAATGAAGTGCAGATTTATAAATTTTGAGTTTATGAAACATTTTCTTGTATTTAATTAGTGGTTAGATTTTAGATTAGTTCAAATTTGTCATCTTAATTATTTTAATATAGTTAAGTTTAAAATAATCTAAAAAAAATTAGAAGAATATTTATTTTTTGAATTTTGAAATATAGATTTGACTAAAATTATAATTTTATTTAATTTATTGTTTTATAATTTGATATTTTGATTTTATTAGGTTTTGAGATAAAATGTTATACAAACATTTATCTCTTTTACTTATTTAAATTGGTGTTTCTACACATAATTTAAATAAATATACTTGATTACGCAAAAATCTATTCTAATTTACTTTTCATCCCTCCTTACTATTTAATTTTTATTAAAAATGTGTATATAATAAT
This sequence comes from Benincasa hispida, assembly GCF_009727055.1. Taxonomy (NCBI): domain Eukaryota; kingdom Viridiplantae; phylum Streptophyta; class Magnoliopsida; order Cucurbitales; family Cucurbitaceae; genus Benincasa; species Benincasa hispida. The sequence goes on from NC_052354.1 coordinate 690,691, forward strand.
AATAGTAAGAAGAAGAAAAGCATGTAAGGAATGCTTCTTGTAGTGATTGATTGACAGCTAGGAGAAATAGGAAAACAAAATAAAGGAAATTTCCTGAAATAAAGGAAACATATAAATAAATGAAAGAGAGCGAATTAAAAAAGATAATCTAATAAATAATAATAATTAAAAGGAAAAAACTCCAAATGAAAAAAATAGAAGAAAACGAGTTTATTTAAAAAATATTATCATCATTAAACTAAGGGTCTGTTTGTCTTGATTTAAAATAAAAACACATGTGTTTAACAAATCTTTCTTAGAAGTATTTTTATACACAAGTTTGTTTGGTTTGTTATATACTAAAAATGTTTTTATTAATATTTTTCAAAGTTGATCGATGGTATCCGAAGTGTGGTCAGAATCAGTGGTCGGAAGTTTGCTAGCAGAGGTCGCCGACGGTGGTCGTCGAAGTTGGCCGATAGTGATCACCAAATGTGGTGGTCAAAGTTGGCTGATGGTGATCAAAGTTTGGCTAGAGTTGGTAGCCGAAAGTCTATCGACGGTGTCGTCGGAAGTGGTGATCGAAGGTGGCCGACGATGGTCGTCGGAGGTGGTAGTCGGTGTTGGCCTATAGCGGCCACCAGAGGTGGTGTTTGGAAGTTGGCCGACAAACTTCCTAAATTAAATTAGAAAAAAAAGTGTAACCCCATGGATTTGAATAGTGTTTACTATTCAAACTCATGGGAAGAGGATAGGAAGCCTGACTTCCTAAACTTTTGTTCCAAATAAGGGTTGGGCTGAGGATATCTAACATTTCACAAACTTAACCCTTGAAACAAACACCGCCAAAGTGGCTATTTATAGCCTTACAAGGAAATATGAAAATAACTAATTGAACATTAATTTAATCTAAATTATCAACTAAACTAAACGTTGTACTAATTATCTTCTAATTCTCTCATCAAATAGGGATTTTAATATAGAAAAATATATATATAAAAAAAAGGATTGTATATACCTCTTGTGTGAACAAGGATTTTATGCTCCTAATGCAATCATCCTCCAACCAAATGTTGTAAATGATGAAATTTAGATCATGTTTTAGTGATATTTGAACTTTGTCATGTTGTCTTATCTTCAAATATTGCAACTCAGGTGTGCTTATAATTCCATGAGAAAACAGCTTCACTTCAGGACATTTATTTATGATCAATTTCTTCAAGCATGGTAGCTTAATTGTGCATTTCCCAAAGTAAAAGCTCTCTAGTCTTGGCAAATCATCAACTTTCAACTCAACCAATTTGCTGAAAACAATTTCATCCTTTCCTTCTTCTCCCTCTCCTTTTGCAAGTATTGAACTCATTCCTTGGCATTCACTTATCCTCAATTTCTCGAGTTTCGAAAGACTTTTCGCGATCGAGAAGCATAGTAAGTTCATCAACTCATGGCAACGATCGACTGAAAGATACTTGAGGTTTGAGAATGTGATTGACGATGGTGGAACCAAACACTTTAATTTACCACATTCCTCTACATGGATGGCTTCCAAATTATCAAACAATATGGTCATTTGGATATTGTCCTTCCACACATGTTTAAGGTTGGGAAGATGAGACAATGTTAATTTCTTCAAATCTGCACATCTTTGAATAGGATTACTAATTTCCTCTTCATTTGAGAATATTTGTACAAGTTGAGACACAAAGCTCACATTGAGTACTTTAATATTGTATAATATTTGAGTCATTTCTAGGGGCAAAGTGGTCATCTCATCATCATAAGAACCCATTAATGAAAGATTTCTGAGATTGGGAAATGACCTTGATTTTGAAAATTGAGTTAGCCAAAAATTTGTCGTCATCGCCTTTGTGTCCATTGACAAACCTGTCAAGCTTGGGAATAAAATCTGACAAAAAAGAAAAAAGTGTTAATTCCCTTGTAAATCATAACCTAAAAATGTCAAATGTTGGTTCAACAGCGATGTATTTTGTGTCTAGTAGGTTATGTATTATTCGACCTTTCTTGAAACTATATTAAATTTTAATTTTTGTGTCTAATGTTCATGAATTTGAAAAAAATATCAAATAGGTCAAAAATCACCGTAAGACTAAAATTGCAAGCTTAAGAATTTATTAAACACACATAAGGTTCAATGTTTAGGCCATGTTTGGTAATCATTTGATTTTTGATTTTTGGTTTTTTAAAAAATTAAACCTATAAACATCATTTTCTCTAAACTTCTTGTTTTATTAGTTACTTCTTACCAATGTTTTAAAAAACTAAGTAGTTTTGAAAATTAAAAAAAGTAGTTTTTGAAAACTTATAATTTTTGTTTTTTGAATTTGGCTAAGAATTTAACTCTTTTACTTAATAAATATGTAAAATATTGTAAGAAAATTGAAAGGAAGTAACCTTAATCGTCAAAAACAAAAAACTAAGGTCTCGTTTGGTAACCATTTTGTTTAATATTTTTGGTTTTGAAAATTAAGCTTATGGACATTACTTTCACCTCTAAATTTCTTTCTTTTTTATCTATTTTCACCAATGGTTTAACAAATCAAGCTAAATTTTGAGAATTAAAACAAATAGCTTTCAAAAAATTGTTTTTGTTTTTGGAATTAGGCAAAAAATTCAACCATTATACTTAAGAAAGAAGCAAATCATTGTAAGAAATGTAGATGAAATAGACTTAATTTTCAAAAACAATACCAAAAAATCAAATGATTATCAAACGGGGCCTAAATTGTTACCAAACAAGGCTTTAAAGATCTATTAGACACTTTTTATTCGGTGTTTTTTGTTCAGTACAACAACTATGGGATTAGGGGATCAAACTTTCGACCTCTAGAGAGGAAGGTCATGTCCATTACTATTTAACACAAATTTGAAAGTTTGAGAAACTAAACTTGGTAATTTAACCGAGAAAAAAAAAGTAAAAATTTAGAAGGAAAAGCAAGAAATATAAAATGGTAAAGAATATTCATTACCTCATGGAACATTGACTTTGATGTTTCATCTTCAGAAAACATCTTATGAATCCCAAGAACGACTAAATTTTGGAGTTGGTGAACATGTTTGATTAAGGAAGCTGGAAAAAGAGTCTGAAGCTGAGGACAATTTATAGCAATGACATCTCTTAACCTTGGAAACTTCAAAAACTTGCCAACATCTTTGTTCCACACATACTTCAAATTTGGTAGATGCTTTAAATTTACCTCTACCAATGGAATTACTTGAGCATCATCATCATCATCATCATCTTTTTGCTTAAAATTGCTTGTGTTTTCCATTTCAAATATCCCATCAAGTAAATAACAAGACTCAACCACCAAAGTGTTTAAGGAAACAAGTGCTACCACAACATTTGAAGGAAAAATGTATCTTAAATTGTTGCAACCATTGATACTTATCCTTTGGAGTTTGGTGAAGAAATTTGGAGCCAACCCATTTTTATGCCATAACGTCTTCAAATTATTTGCTCCTATGATTGTTAAATCCTTCAACTGTGGAAATGCAACCTACAATGTAACAAACCATTGATTATTGAAGATTTTTCTTAAAGAAAAAAAGACACCTTATGTTTTTTTTCTTTCCCGAAAATAGTGAATTTTAGACTAAAATATCATTTCGGTCCTTGACTTGTTCAATTCTAGTGCCTATACTTTTAGGCTCGTATTTTGTAACAGTTTTGTTTTTTGAAATATATGTTTGTTTTCTCATAGATTTCCAAATTATGATTTTTACTTTTTTTTTTTTTTTTATTTAAAAAACACTTGAATTCTTAGTTAAATTCTAAAAAAAAAAAAATAAAATTTGGAAACTACTTTTTCGGTTTTCAAAATTTGATTTGGTTTTTGAAAGCAATATTGGTAGAAATTGGGTAACAAAATAAAGAAACTTTTAACTAGAAGTAGTGTTTAAAAGCTTAAATTTTCATAAACCACAATAGTTACCGAACAGAATCTTAACTGTCTAGTTTTAATATTTTTCCGATTTTTCTTAAAACATTTCATTATCTATTAGTCTTTCCACCATATAAATCTTTGAAGCATGTTTATATAGCGTATTTTCTTGCATGAAAATTACTATCATTAATTATGTAACCAACTTCAATAAAATTAAACATGAAAGAACGAAATTTAAGTTGTATAAAAAAAAAATAAAAGGACTAAAATTGAACCAGACCAAAATACATGGATTACAAAAAACAAGATATACTAGGTTATGAAGTTTGCAAAGGAAAACTTACACAATTGCACTCAGCTTTAATTGTTGAGTCTTCACTATCCATGAAAAATATCTCATCCATCATGTTGCAATCATATATAAAAACCTTTTGTAGATCCACAAGGCCTTTAAATATAGAGAAGGAGAAGAGATATCTTAATCTTTTACAACTTATTACTTTTATGGATCTCAACTTTCTGAAAGGATTTGTAGATACTTGCACATGAACTATATTCTCCAAGCTCTCCATTTTTTCAAGAGACAAGAACTCCAAAGAAGGAAAATAAGCAAAGCAACCATTTCCAATCAAATGTCTCAACTTTGAATCTTTAGTGAGAGTAAGATGCCTCAAATATGGATAATTATTTCCATTATTTGGTTTGAAATGAATATTTGTAACCATCATTGATCCTTCCACACACAAATTTTCACTTTGTTTCAATAGTATTTCAAGTACCTCATGATGATCAATTGAAACAATTTGGGATGATGATGTAATGATTTTAAGCATCAAAGTTGTTGCATATTGTTCACATCCTTGTAATCTTTGAGACATTTTCAAATCACCAATATGGATAACAAATCTTTCTAGCTTCAAATTTTTAAAAAATAATAGATCTGCGAGAATATTGATGTCCAAGATATGTAACTTTAAATTTGTAAGATGAGATAAGCACTTTAACTCTGAAGGTCGTGCATTATTGATCAATTTATTATTGTATAATACTTCTTCTCCCCATCCATTGAAGCTTGTGCATATATCTAATGCTTGCAACTTCAACATACTTGAAATAATGTTTGGAGGAATCACTTTCAAAGGGCAATTTGATACTTGTAATACCTTAAGTTGTGTCAATTGACTCATGCTTATAGGTAACAATGTGATCGAACATTTATCAACCCTCAAAATTTGCAGCTTCTTTAGATGACTTATTGCATCAATGTCGTTGAATGTACAATAGGACATGCATAATGTTTGAAGATTCTCTAAGGAGTAGATTGATGACCTCCAAAGTGTTTGAAAACTCATCCTTGACAAGTTCAAAACTTTAAGTTCTTTCATTCCTTCAAAAAAAGGGTCACAAATTTGAAGTTTTTCTCCCCTCCAATCATGTCCATCTAATATCAACAATTCAAGTTTGGGAAACTCTAAGTTTTGAGGAAGGTTGTAAAAGTTGTGACAGTTTCCAAATATTGCTCTATAAGATCCATGTCTATCTTTTTCTTGCCATTCACTCAACCCGAAACCGTAGCTCAACGTGGACATATTAGCTTCCTTTGATGCAATGTATATCGCAACATCACGAACTGTATCATGCATTTTAACATGATTATCCCTTGAATTGGATTCTAGAAGTAACGAGGAAGCTTTAAGATCATCAACCAATTTAATCACCCTATTTCTTGCTTCATCCCAAGTATTCACTTGGTTTAACAATCTTAAACCCATCGCATATATTTGTAAGTCTTCCACAGAAATCTCATAGTCATCTGGAAATACACTACAAAGAAGAAATAGTAATCGAGCTTCTTCACCTTTTAGGTAGTCATAACTCAATTTAAGTGAAGCATACACTACATCACTCACTCCTTTGACATCCACTGTAATAGGATTTTTCAATTGCTTCAAAGCATCCTTCCAAATGGCCTCTTCCTTTCCCTTCAAGGCTTTTACAATTGTAGCAAGTGCTATTGGCAATCCTCCACACTTCCTCACCATCTCTTTCCCTATTAGTTCTACACATTTATTATCAAACTCACCACCAATCATGTTCATGAAAAACTCCCATGACTCTTTTTCACTTAAAGGTTTCACCTCAAAATAAACTTGCGTGTCCATTTCATTAGTTAAGACATCTTTATCTCGACTTGTTATGAGTATCTTACATCCCTTTTTACACAACTCTGATCTACAAGGAATTCCAATATCTTCTAGATTGAGTCCCCTCCATAAATCATCTAACACCAAGAGGATATTACTTTCCATCTCCAACTTATTTTGTATTAAAGATGCTCTTCCCTCCTTACTCTCTACCTTCTTATTTAATTCCAACCTTAACTTATCTCCAATTTGAGCTTGTATGCCTTCTACTCCCAATGTTTGACCTACATTCACTATAATCACTTGATCAAACAATTTTTCTTCCATTACTAATGGTGTAACTTGTTTGAGCAATGTAGTTTTTCCCACACCTCCCATACCATATACTCCAACCCTATTCACATTATGATCAGCAAGTGCATCCCTAATTTGTTTGGCTAGGGATGTTCTTGATTCCAAAATCTGATCATAACCATGAGTAGTAGTAGAACTTCCACTTCCAATAATCCTTGGAAGAGGGGCAGGATAACCAACTTGGTGAAACATCTTTCTTTTCTCTAGGATTTGTGAAATTACTTTCACCATCTTCTTAGCTTTTTTACTCACTTGATAATGATGAATGAAGTTAAGCTTATTGGAAAAATACTTGCCATTTGATCCATTATCTTTTTCATTCTTGTACCACATGTTGGATCGTTCAATGATTTTATCCACTTGAATCAACCATTCTGAAACATCACTTTCAATATTGTATGCATTACTTCTTGCCTCATTAACCATGTGTTGTAGCCTTGTTTTAGCATGCACAAGATTTTGAAGTTGGTCTTTGAGATCGTTGGTATTTTTGTTGTATGAAAAAACATATCCTATTTGACGTCCAATGGGTGCAACTGTGTACTCACTGACTTTGGCTAGAATTGAGATTAGAATTTCTATCATTCTCTTTTTCTATCCTTTTATCTGTAGTGTTTGGAGAAAGTAAGAAGATATGTAAATATTTATGGAAGGAAGTCTATAAGGATTAAAGAACAAGAAAGAAGGATATATGGATTTGAGTGAATCGTAAACAATGTGTTAGTAATATTTACGGATAAATAACTTTAGTTCATTATCTAGATCGTTTAAGTACAGTTAGAGGGTTTATCTTAATTTCTAAACAAAATAGATCCAAAATATAGGTGCAAAATTGAAACAGGAACATATAATGTCAATATGGCTTGGTAACCAATTTCAGTTTTTTGTTTTTTGGTTTTTATGTTTTTTTTTTTCTTCTGTTTTTAAAAACAAAAATCATATACGTCTGGGACTGTTTTCGTTTCCTATTTTTTAAATATAGAAAACCAAAATTTATTTGGTATTTTTTTTTTCAAAATATAGGAAAATGAACCAAAATAATTATAAATATAGTAAAATTTTATTATTTATCTGCGATAGACTACTATTTGTGTCTATCTCTATCATGATACGCACAGATAGTAGTCTATCGCAGATAAACTATAATATTTTGCTATTAGTTTTAAATATTTTTAGCAATTTTATCTTTTAAAATAATTTTCTTTTCAATTTGATTCTTAATTTTTAAAAACGATCAACTTTATTGTTATTGTATTACAATATAATCAAGTCTTCACAAGAAAAAACCAAAAGAATTACTTGAAAATTTTAATATAAAAAAGCCTAAATATGCAATATTACCCTTCGTCCTTTGTAAATACTGTCGCCATGTGCCGACGTGGAGCGACTGACGTCTAAAAAATGATTAATTTTAAAGGAAAATAAAAAAAAGTCGTCACCAATCCTTTTTACGGTGTGATTGTACACCAAGTACAATAAACAATTTTTAATTAGAAAAAACAAAAATGGTCTGGGAAAACTATAGTTGTTTTCAGGAGTCATTTGTGTATGAGGAAGGTATTAGCACCTCCACAACACTCATTTAGAAAACGTGGCCAAAATCTAAACCTTGAATTAGAATTATTCTTTAAAATAAAATTTGTTTAGATTTTTTTTAAAAAATAAATGTCTTATTTTACCTCTCGTTACTCCAATATTTGAAGTAATTATCCCATAAAATAAGTGGAATAAAATTTCATCAATTGGACTATATTAGTATGGAAGAAAATTTCTCACATCAAGAATGTGAGAAATTATTACAATTTGTTAGAATCTATCATAGAAATAGCCTTTTAATAAAAGAATTTTTTTAAAATATTAATTAAATTCATTTTTTTTCGGATCAAATCTCGAACTCCCAAAGATGTGATCCCTCACCTTAGAATTCTAGAAAATCAGACATCCAAATTTCCTAGATTTCATCATAGAAAACCTTTTGAAATAATATATTGATTTTTAAATGTTCAAAAACACCCGAAAAATATAATTTAAAGAAAAAAATTTAGACAACTTAAAAGAGTTTTAAAAAAGATTTTAAAAGCTTAAATAAATTTAAATTAAAAATCAAATAAAATTTAATATAAACATTACATAAATAAAAACATAATTTAAGAAACATGATAATAAATTAAGTAAACATAAATAAACATATTAAGATTTTAATAAAAACATATTGGAAGTCGATCTCAGACTCCCAAATAATCGATTCCTCACCTTCAGATTCTAGAAAATCGGATTTTCAAATATTTCTAGAATCCAATTGTCGGAATATTTTTTACGAAAAAAGTGCAATTAAGCATTAACAGTATTAGCGTAATAAAATTTATAGCATGAATATATCAAAATAATAATATAATAACATACTTGTAAAATAAAATTAAATGTAATATAAAAAAGAAAAATTATTTTAAATGACAAAACTACTAAAAATATTTACAAATAATAGCAAAATATCACAGTTTATCTGTGATAGATTACGATAGACAGCGATAGACTATTCTATCATGAAACAGATAGACATAATAGTGGTCTATCACAGTCTATCGTGGTCTATAATAGATAGACTGTAATATTTTGCTATTAATTGTAAATATTTTGGTTTATTTTCCTATATTTGAAAACAATTCTATAAAAAATATCGAGGGATAAATGTCGATAGATAAGGATCTGAAATTTGAAATAAAAAAACTGAATATATTAAAAGAAAAAAATTAAAATTTAAAATAACATTTTATTTAAGAAACATTTAAAATAACTTAAAACTATTAAAATATAACTAAAATTTAAAAAAAAAATTGAACTAATAATACTACTACTAATAATAATTTAAATTGATGGGGTTGATGCCCATCACCTTTACACACACCTGCACATACTCTTTTAAAAAAACAAAACAAAATAAAATAATAATAATAAGTATAAAGAAAATTCTTACTAATGAAAAATTTTCAAAAATATTTACACTTTATAATAAAAAAAAATAAATATTTAAATTTTTTTTACTATAAATTATAAATATTTATAAATATTTTTATATTTTAAAAAAGACCCATTAATTATTAAAGGCTTAGATGTGATTGTAAATCCCATCATGTTTTACTTTTCTTTCTTTTTAAAAACAAAACTATAAAATAATAATAACCAAGCAAAATAAAATGCATATCTTGAAAATCCTCTTGTAAAACTTCAAGATAAAAAAAAAATCTCTCCACTTTTTTCATCTCATTCACTTTCTCTTTCTAAACTTCCATCTTTTTTCAATTCTTCTTCGAGTATTTTTCTTACTCCTCAAAACAGTATTTTTAAGAGTACCAAATAATAATAATAATAATAATAATAAAAGTCTCTTTCACCTCTACAAAGTATGTTAATCTCTATTTTTTCTTTCATTCCCCCGTTTTTTTTTTTTATACACTTAGTTTCTTAATTTTTTTTTTAATAAAACAACAAAATAAAATGAACAGTAATAGATCTACACTAAATATGTATGAAGATAGATTAATATTAAAGAATAAAAAGATAAATAAAAAAAGAAATTACACGAAAAGAAATTAGAAATAATTTTCCTTATTCCTTCCTTTCTCTCTATTTTTTTAGATCTAAAGGAGAAGGAACAAGATTGAAGGTTGGACACTACAATACAAAGCCATCCGATTTATGAGATACGAAACTAGACCTCTCTTGTGGCTGACTTTTATTTATAAAGCTGATTGATTTTGCTCATTGTCTCTCTAGAATCATTTCTTTGTAAATCTCAAGGGTTTTCTCTTTAGAATTTTTGTTTGTATATTTTCTCTCTGTGGCTATCTTCCCCCATTGTATTCCTACGGTTTCTGTGATTTTCCCTCTATCTGTGCTGTATTTTTTTTTTTTTCCCCAAAAATCCTCCATGGCTTAAGAAGAAGAAGGTTTTTATAGCCAAAATTATTTCTCCATTTGTAGTAAAAAGTTACTCGCTAGTTTTTTTTAAAGAGAAATTATTTCAAATGGTAAAACTATTGAAAATATTTACAAGATATAGTAAAATTTTAAAATGATCAATAATAGATGCTGATGGACTTTTATCAATGTCTATCAATATCGTTGATAGTCTATCAATGTCTATCATTGATAGTTATAAAATTTTATTATATTTTATAAATATTTTGTTTTATTTTTCTATATTTAAAAACCACATTTTTTTTAACTTGAAAAACATGCTAAAGATAGCAAAAGCTCCAAAAGGTAAGAACATTTTAAAATAAACACAAATTATTATTATTTTGCATTTTTGTAACAAAACTAGTTACTCTAACTAACCAACTAAGTTACTCTAACCAAACTATGTACAAAGTAGTAAAAATTAACTTAAATAGGTAGATAGTCATAAATTTTAAAATTAGTAAAATTAAGACCAAATTAATCTAATGATCAAATTTATTTTAAATAAGGCCGGAAAAAAATAGATGACTACACTACAAATACCTTTGAACTTTGATTAATAGTTCAAAAGTATGTTTGAAGTGGTTTTTTTTTTAAAAAAAAAAATCAAATGAAAATTGGGACTTAAAGAATGTGGTAATGTCCTAAAATGCGTGACAATTCAAATTTTGGTTTCGTAGTCATCCTCACAAAATTTTAGATCTAGAGGTAGTTAATTTTAACACGTTTATGAAAGATCACAAGGACACTTTTGCAAGTGTTGAATGACAACTAGACGTGACACTATCATCTTTTTAAGTTACAACAAGTTCTAATTTAGATGAGGTAATCACGGTCGAATAACAACAACGATATTGAAATATTTTTAAAAAATAAGTTTGTGAAATTACTATATTTAAAAAAGATTCAACCTTATAATTTATTTTTCTAAAATTAATATAATGTACTAAATTTTTTAAAAGTTAAAAATTTTAAAATAATATATAACTTTGAACCCAACATTATAAATTGTTCTTAAGCCACATATTATTAAAAAGGAATTGATATAACCAAGTACAAAGCATATCGATTATTTTTTTGTATTTTTTTTAGAAGAATATATTTTGTCTTTTTTAACCATATATTTTGTATTAGTTAATTGACATATTTTGTAGTAAGTATAATCATGGGTTAAATTAGAATAGTTAAATTTTGGAAATTAGATTTCAAGTATTTTTCTGTATCTAAAAAACTCAACCAAAGGAAAAAAAACAATATCTAAATTTGTAAATATACTAAACATTTTTATCACCAATCACAAATTATCATGAAAGAAAAATGATACTAGTAAAATATTATTCCAACACAATCACAACATCAAAATTAAAATGTTTTTAATTTTAAAATCTTAAGTTAATATTCATTGAATCAATTAAAAGGTGAAGAAACTTATTTTGAAAATCAAAGTTTGACTATGATAAACATTTCTAACCTTTAATACCCAAATCTTTCAATTAACCATCAATCTCTATTTCATGTAATGCTAGTAATAATTTCATGTTTGGATTGACTTTTTAAATATTCAAAAATATTTTTAGATAAAAATTATTCAAACACCTTAAAATTAATTCAAACGTAATTTATATATTTGAGGACAATATTTCTTATACATCTAAGGTTTAAAAGATCGATGCCGACGGAAATAATAAGGTCTTCATTTGCGAAAATTTCGAATAAAATATCGATTTCGATGGATGTTTATGAAATTTATAAAAACAAAAAATTCAAAAAAAATAAATAAATTTAAGTTAGTAAATAAATATTTATTATTTCAAATAAGTAAAAAGGTCTATTATTTATATTAGTGATTTTTTATGGTTATTCTTTGTGCTTTATGGATTTTTAACATTATGATGAAAATATCGATTAAATCCTTATATCGATATCGAACCTATAGAAATATGAAAATATCGATATGTCGATGAAAATTTAAAACTAGGTATATATCATAGAATAACTCAAACATAAACGTACTAAAAAAAACTTCAAATTTATGATACTCTTATCAATTGGAAGTATGATCATAAAAAATGGTTGAACAATTAACTTTGTGAAAGCATATTACTCACCTGAAAGAGATATTGTTGAATGATGAATTTTTTTTTCTGAAAGCATTATTTGATATGAGGACATAAAAGTATAATAAATATAATTGTGAGGGGGAGAAAAAATAGTGGTTTGATGAGTGAGAAAACTTTGTGATATATTTAAATTTGTGTATGGAAGAGATGGGGAAGGATGATAGAGATCATAATCTATTTTTCATTTTCTATTCATTTATATATTGTCTAGATAAACACAAGGAAGATGAGAAGGAAGTTTACATCATGAAATTAGTAAGAGATTTGTTTAAGGGGACTAATCTATTAAATAACTTAGAATATTATATTGGCCTTCAACATTTTTTTAATTACCCTAAGCTAATTTCTTCTTCTTCTTTCTTAACAAAAAAAAATGAGGTCATGAGGTGCATTAGATATCTCCATGAAATTGGCACATTATTAACATCCTCATCATATCCCGAGTCTAACAATACTGCATTCATTCAAAAGGATAGAAAGTTCAATATGTATAAAGAAAACTAGAGAATAACTCAAATAACAGATAAAGAAGAAATAGGTTAGTGGAAAATCTTCTAATTAAATATAATAGTAGAGACATCATAATTACAAAACAAGACGAATTTTGTACTCCAAAAGACAGTCGGGATATAATATCATCCCATAAATGATTATGAGGCTTTTCAATACCTTGAAAAGTTCTTCTGTTCCTCTCAAGCCATGTCCATTATTGTAATTGTGTTATGCATATAAATTAAAATGTGGAATAGGAAGGTGTGAAGTTTCCATCACTGAAGTTTGAAATATTGCCTGTGATATAATAATTTATTAATTAATTTTGTGGACTTACCCAATAATTCATTTTAAACAAATGTTGATGTATACATATGGGTTATAATGCAAATACAAAACTAAAATGTCAACTATCTAAAAGTATTTTCTATAATCTATTGTTGCCTAATATTAGCGGAATAAAATGTACCTAATATACACTTTTCTTCCAAATGAGTAATTTGATGTAGAATGAGGGTCAAAATAGAAATTTTTAATTGAAAGAATTTTGGTTGGAAAAGTTAAGGCCCGTTTCATAACGAAAACATCACTTTTCATGCACTACATCCTTTTGCTTTTCTTTACTTTCTCATTTCCATTTCTTCCAACATTATGAGCTAAATTCTTCTTAGGGGTTCAAACATGTGAATGTCTTGAATGAGGAAAAAGTCTCACGTTGTGGTAGTAAAATGTGCTCAACAATTGCATTCTATTATTTTTATTGATTGTTAAAGAATTATTGTTTACTTAAATTGATCACTTATGTTAGCATAGTTTGGGTCAAGTTTGTTGGGTTGTATGCCCTAAAACTTGCAGTTTGTAATCTTTAAACACATTCTATTTACAATAAAGTGGTTATTAAGGTTTATTCAATAAAGTTGCTATTGAACATGTAAATTGCACTTGTGAAGTCTAAATCCAATAAACTAACGAACCCCTAGCTATAACATGAATACTTAAACTTTATGTAGAGACACATAAAAGAGGATCAAGTTTGAGTATATAGTCAAAATAGTCTATAAGTATAAGGATAAGGACACTATGGATGTAACTCGTTTTGTATTTGATACAAAACGATGTGATCCCGAAATCTTTCATGTGGAGACATGTGAGTGAAGGCATCCTATGTAAAAGATGTTTACATAAGACTAGACCACGAAATAGTAACTTTTCTTTATAACGCCGCTTACTGTTAAAACTAACTATTCCAACTTGATGACCTAAGGTAAATTGATCTCAATCCTAAGCAAATTATGAACTTCTGTTTATTCGGGATTATCCTTTAATCCGCAATGGAGAGAATGTCTCAACATCGCCCCTAACAAGCCTCCCATTTTAGGGGTCAGGTCGGGTAGATAGCTAAGGACATAGTCCTACAAGATGGAAATAACTCATACCCGTTTTCAAGGATAGTAGATAGGTTGTTCCCGTACTGACTCCTAGTCTTGAACAAGGGGTCCACTCTCTCTATGACTGAGAGGGACTCGATTTTTTTGGTAGGACCATAAACCAATTGTTCATTAGTGGATCAGTGGAGACTTAAGGAGCAAGATGTATTACAGAGGTAAAACAAAATATATATACAGTAAGGAGAGTGCAACTATTGGGCTTTAGTGGAGTGACCCGATAGTTAACGAATGTTGGTTAATTTGGTTAAAAGGGTTTAACCAATTAATCTCGAATTGTTGGAGCTCATGATCTGTAGGTCCATTAGGTTCCCTTACTAGCTCATAAACGAACTAAACCTTAGAATAGTGTGATGAGAGAATTTGAAATATTTAAATTTGAATTACGAAAATTGTTAATTATATGCGATATAATTAAACGTTTAATTATCAAATTAAAAAAAATTGGAGTATTGAAAAATATTTAAATATGATTTAAATATACTATATGAATAGGGATTCATATGTGGAATAAGGTGTTAAATTAATTTAATATTTGATATTAAATTAAATTAATTAATTTAATTAATTGATATTTGATATTAATTAAATTAATTTTATTTAATATCAATTATTTTAATTAATATTATTTTTAAAAATAAAATAAAATAAAATTTTGTGGAAATTCATAAAAATTGGATAAGTGGGATTTTCCATCTTTTTCCACTTAGTTTACACCTTGATCCCACTTCTTAGTGCTCACATGTGTGTCACTAGTATATGCAATTGAGTTGCATGAAGCATTCATTAAAATTAGAAGAAGAAATGCTGGAAAATTAAGACATGCAAGCTGAATCTTAGAGAGAAAAGTTTTCTCTCCTCTTCTCACCAAATACTCTTACTCTTTATAATTCCCTAAATTCAACCTTATTTTAGATCCCACAATCTAGTCTAAGGGCCAAGAGGATATTAGAGAAGATCAAGTGGTGGTCTTTAACCATTGAAGTGAAGATTTCAACTGGATTTGAAGAAATTTGAAGAAATTTGAAGAGTTCTTCAAAGGTATTTTCTTGAAACCCTACTTTTATATTTATGAACTTGCTTGCTTTAGATCCAAAATTAATGATATTAGAGTGCTTAAGATCTTGATTAATTCTGGATGTTGAATATCAACACCATCAATTGGTATCAGAACACGATTTGAACACTCAATTTATGTAATTTTAGCTTGATGAGTGATTTTCATAAGGTATATGAAATGGGTGTTGATATGGATATATTACAGCTTTGGCATTAGATTTCCCTTCAATTTATGTTGAAATTGTTGTAATTGGCTCCTTGTTTATGGGTCTTAATGTGTGTAAGGGTCTCATGATGGAACACGAGACATACGCAGTGGAATTAAGGCCTAATTACACTTTAATTGCTTTTAATTTAAAGGAAAAAATGCACGCAATTGAAGGAAAAACAGTAATTAAAAATTACCTTTGAAGCTCCTGAAACCCGCTTTTCCTCGCTGAATCTCAACCCGAACACGAATGGACCACCACTAGAGTTGACCTACTATCCTCTAAACTCAGAACCGGGTTGTGGGACCCAGTGGATGAAGAACCCGAGAGGGAGAAAGAGATTGAAAAGAAGATGGAATTTGGGTAGGGTTTGGGTTTGTTTTTCCAGCCCAATTTTGAAAACAAAAATTGGCAAATTATCAAAACTTTTTCAACTAAATTGAAAAGCCCAATTTATAGAAAAAAGTCATGCAACAATTGCATGAACCAAATCCATAAAACCCAACACCTATAATCCACTATCTTAGTGGGCTTAATGTCTCCACTATAAGCCAACACCTAGCCCACTATTTTGTTAGTGGAAAATTTATTAGAGTCAATAGAGTGGAATCTAAGTTGTAATAGGAAGAAGGAGCAAACATGCACAGACAAAACAATAGCAGAATAGCTATTGCCTTTGCAGCGTTGCAACATTGCTTGAACAGCATTGCAACGCTATTCATCAGACAACCCAGAAACGCGTGTGCAAAGTTTGTCCGATTCGGGTGGCTTTGGTTCGTTCGGTTCAGGTTAAGGAGGTCCGGTTCAGCTCATTTTTCGGCCAATTCATCTAATTTCTTGCCTTGGAGGTCCGGTTCGGGTAGTTTGGGGCCGGTTCGAGTCGATTTATGCGTTCATTGCCGGTTCAAAGCTGTTTTTGAATTATTCTTGTAATAATTTAGCTTATTTGCTTGCTTAGGATGCCAAAACTGATCCATATCAGTACATTTAATTATTTATGCATTGTGGAATGTATGTTATAATTAAATAAATCTTGTATGTGCATATAGTATGTCATGTAGATTTAAAATCTACCATAGGAAGCAGGTATCATGCATTGAAAGTATGTTATAATTTGTTATAATATATAATATGCATGATCTTTATCTAGGATTTCATGTGTTTAATATAATTTATTATATTAAATTATGAAATGCTTGGTGTATATTATGGATTGAAAGTATGTCTATAGTTTTATAAAGTATTATAAAAGGAATTATAAATTTAAAATCTATAACAAAGATAAGATGCATGCTCACCTAGGGCTAACAAATAACAACTTGTTTTAATTAGTTAAAATAGGTCGTTATCTTGTAAAACTTTGATTACAAACTCACCCAAGCTAAAATCCTGTTTAAGATTGGAGGTACTTAAGTTGACAGTTTATGGAACACTTGCTACTTGGGGACTTTAGTTGGTTCTTGAGCATTGTTAATCCAATTTTATGAGCATGCGTGAATGATGTGAGATAATAAATTGGTTTATCAGTTAGACATCATAGGTGAAATCCAATTATAAATATTATACTTGGATAAAACCTAGACTTAGGTTGTATATATTACCTGAAATATACCTAAATAAACATTTACCCAAAACAAATACAACACTTTAGTGGGAGATTAATAATATATAAGATATATTGTTTTTAGCTCTCACGTCCCTAAGAGTTCATATCTTAAGATTCGTGAGCGGCTTTGAGTCATCCTGGAAGTGACCTCAATTCGGAAAGTGTTTACATGAGTCAATATCAAGATGAATAAGGAAAGTTGTTCATAGTAAGTGGGAGAAGAAAGTGTGTCAATACATCCTACGGTTTCCTCCATTAGGTTGGACCGTGAGATTCCTATGTTGCATCTGCTTGTCGTTTTTAGCGGCATGAGCTAGTCGATTTTCCAGCGACTATCCCCTTGGAGGGTTGTAACATGGGATTCAGAACAACTCAAACTTCAGAAATGGATAAGGTCAATTCCCAATTTTGACTCTCAAATTCAGTAGCATTATTGGGGCTGACCTTTGAGGTCTGAAAATTGAGGGTTACACTTCCAAGAGTTACTAAGTATTAGTAAGTTTTTGACCGAAAATGATAACTAATTAACTATAGGAATAAAGAGTTATTCTGGAGTTAGTATTTAGTTAAGAATGTCTTGCTTCAGTGAAGGAGTACTTGATTGCCCCTCGGTAGCATCTATTCTGACTCAATAACGTATCGTTGTAAATAAATAATGAAATTTGGGTACATTATTACTTTTGCTGATTGGGTTTAAAAAGCAATTTACTATTTAGAATTTGTTTATGTTTTCAGCATGTCGAATTCTTCTAAAACACTCGCTTCTGATATCTTTAACAGTTTTAAATATTCAACATGGAAATCAGATATAAACGTAATACTAGCAAATGATGATTTAAAATTCATTTTAACAGAGGAATGTCCTCCCATCTCATTTTCAAACCAAATGGTTTGGAATGCTTATGAAAGATGGATTAGGAAAAATGATAAAGCTCGAATCTATATATCAGCAAGCATGTCTAATATACTAGCTAAGAAATACAAGAGCATAGTTTTCGCAAAAAAAATCATAGATTCGATACAGACATTGTTTGGACAATCAGTCAAGCATAATACTCATGATAATGTTTATAACTTTGACATATAGGATAGAACCTCTGTTAACGAACATGTTCTAGATATGTTGAAAGTAATAAACAGTAATGTCATAAATGAGGAAGCTAATAAAGCACAACAAAGTAAATATGATTTACTGGTTCTTGAAATATGTTTAGTGAAAAATGATAAGTTAACCTGGATATTGGATTCAGGTGCCATTAATCATATTTGCGCAGTCGCTCAAGAGACTAGTTTCTGGAGGCAATTTGCAGAAGGCGAGACAACTTTCAAGGTCGGGACTAGAGAGGTTGTCTCAACTAAAGCAATAGGAGATATGAAGTTATTTGTTGAAGATAGATTCGTTTTGCTTGAAAATGTATTTCATGTTCCTGCTATGAGGATGAATTTAATATCTATCTCTTGTTTGCTAGAACAAACGTATAAAGTTTTTTTTTTTAAGTTAATGAAGTGTTTATTCTTTCAAAAGTAATTAAAACATCTTCCGCAAAACTAGAAAACAAGTTATATGTGTTAAAACCAATTGAGAAAAAAGCTGTTTTGAATATAGAGATGTTTAAACAACTGAAACTCAAAATAAGAAGCGAAAAATTTCTTCTAATGCCTATTTTTGGAATTTAAGACTTGGCCACATAAATCTCAATAGGATTGGGATATTGGTTAAGAGTAGACTCCTATATCAGTTAGAAGACAACTCTTTACCTCTATGTGAATCTTGTCTTGAGGGTAAGATGACCAAAAGATCTTTTACAAGAAAAGGTCTTAGAGCCAAAAAACTTTTAAAGCTCATGCATTCAGACCTTTATGGTTCGATGAATGTCAAGGCATGAGGAGGGTATGAATACTTCATCAGTTTTATTGATTATTATTCTAGATATGGCTATATTTACCTAATGCATCATAAGTCCGAAACCCTTGAAAAGTTCAAGGAGTATAAGGTAGAGGTTGAGAACCTCGGTTAAAGGATTAAAACACTTCGAGCAGATTGAGGTGGGGAGTATATGGACTTGAACTTCCAGGACTAATTGATAGAACACGGAATTTAGTCTCAACTCACAGCACCCGGTATACCTCAACAAAATGGTATAGTGGAAAGGAGAAATAGAACCCTGTTGGACATGGTTTGTTTAATGATGAGTTATGCTCAGTTGTCTAATTCATTTTGGGGACATGCAGTAGAGACTGCTATTTACATTTTTAATATGGTTCCTTCGAAAAGTGTTTCTAAAACATCGTACGAGTTATGAAGAGAGCGTAATGGTAGTTTACGTCACTTTAGGATTTGAGGATGCTCGGCACACGTGCGAGCTCAGAACCCAAAGAGGTTGAACGCCATTCGAAAGTATGCCTATTTCTAGGATACCCCAAAGAAACAAAAAATGGTCTATTTTATGATCCTCAAGATGAAAAAGTATTTGTATCAACAAATGCTACATTCTTAAAGGAGGACCACATAAGAAATCATCAACCTCGCAGTAAGCTAGTATTGAGTGAAATGACTAAAGAAACTACAGATATATCAACAAAAGTTATTGATCAGGTTGGTCCTTCAACAAGAGTTGTTGATGAAACTGGTCCATCACATCCTTCTCAAGAGTTGAGAGTACCTTAACGTAATGGGAGAGTTGTTCAACAGCCTTACTGTTACATGGGTTTGATAAAAACTCAGGTCGTCATACTCGTTGATGGCTTGGAGGACCATTGTCCTTTAAACAAGCAATGGAAGATATGGATCGAGACTAGTGGATAAAAGTCATGGACCTCAAAATGGAGTTAATATGATTCAATTCAGTATGAAAATTTGTAGATCAACCAGATGAGATAAAACCTATTAGTTACAAATGGATCTACAAGAGAAAACAAGACCAAGCTAGTAAGGTACAGACCTACAAAGCTAGATTTGTGGCAAAAGGGTTTACCCAAAGAGAGGGGATGGGCTATGAAGAAACCTTCTCTCCGGATATCATGATTAAGTCTATTAGAATACTCTTATCCATTACTGTCTTTTTTTATTATGAGATCTGGCAAATGGATGTCAAGAAAGCCTTTCTGAATGACTATCTTGAAGAGAGTATCTATATGTCTCAACTAGAGCGGTTCATTGAACAAGGTCAAGAGCAAAAGGCTTGCAAGCTTAAAAGATCCATTTATGGGGTTAAAACAAGCATCTCGATCCTGGAATATAAGATTTGATACTGTGATCAATTCTTATGATTTTGAACAAAACGTTGACGAACCTTGTGTATACAAGAAAACTGTCAACAAGACTGTAGCTTTTCTGGTATTATATGTTAATGATATCCTACTCATTAGGAATGAGGTAGGATTTCTTGTTGATATTAAGGGATGGCTGGCATTGCAATTTCAAATGAAAGATTTGGGAGATGCACAGTATGTTCTTATAATCCAAATAGTTTGGAATCGCAAGAACAGAATGCTAGCATTATATCAAGCATCTTATATTGACAAGATGTTGTCTAGATATAAGATGAAAAATTTCAAGAGAGATCTGTTATCTTTCAAACATGGAATTCATTTGTCTAAAAAACAGTGTTCTCAGACACCTTAAGAGGTTGAGGCGATGAAATGAATTCCATATGCTTTAGTAGTAGAAATTTGATGTATTTCATATTGTCTACACGCCCAGACATATGTTATGCAATTGGAATAGTTAGCATATTCTAGTCGAATCCTAGATATGTGAAGGAACTCTTAAACAAGAGAATCGTTGAGCAGAAGCAAGATCGTTCCAAACCCATTGTTAAAGAACAACACATTTACAATCAAACAAGAAATAGTTATGCATCATCGAGTAAATTACAGCATACTTTTAAGTTAAAACAAGAGGAATGAGTGACATACCTTTGAAGAACTATTCTTCGAGTATTCCTTCGATCAACACCAGTCACACATCCAAGTAAACTCGATCAAATGCACTAACACAACGAACAACCAATGAATCACACGAACTGTCAAATCCTCGACCCTCAAATAGCAACTCGACACTACCAAGAGGCTACATTGGTATTCTCGGTGTGAGAATCTAGGAGGTGCGGGCTCTGTGTGGATTTGGTAGAGGGAAGGAGAAAGTATATGATCGAGTAAGTGGGAGAATGAGAAAGTCTATCATATAGACTTGGTACTCGATCGTTGGGTAACGAGGAACTATCGTCTAGCAAACTCAATGCCTCGATGCTTGATCGTTCACTCTCTCAAAGGTTATCATATAGCTTTTTTCTTTACCCGATCGAAATGAGTTGCCTTATTGAAAAATTGAAACCATTTTTCTTTTATTAATCACTTATTAAAACTGATTAAAAACTTCCTACTCTAAACGATTAAAGGAGAAATTAACCACCAACAATTGCTTATAATTGTTTTATTAGAAATAAATATAATAACTAATTTATCATATTATATTTATAACCTATAGTTTTAATATCACATCATATGTAATATTTAAACCATAGTTCTTCTTCTCCTTTATTGCATTTAATATAAATCATATTTATATTAATTCTTCCAATTAATGTATCTAATGCATCAAATTAACTATATCACATATAATTGAATCAATTTAATTATATCATATATAATCAAATTCCCTCTTGTTAATTTGAACACTTCAAACTAACCCAAAAACTGATTCTCAACATGAATCCATTGAGCTACCAAGGGGACCTTATAAACCTGTAGCTTAAAGCTCCAACGGTACGTGAATAACTTACTAAACTCTTTAATCGCGATATCCACCATTTGTTAACTGTTGGGCATTCCACTAAAGACCGACAGATGCACTCTTCGCACTACAGATATATTATGTGTCCATCGGATATAACCAATCAACAGTATGATGCCCAAGACAAATCACTCATAAGTATAGCTAGGCCAATTTATCATTTTGCCCCTGTAGTTACATCTAACTCCTTAAGTACCACTGATTCCTCTAATGAACAATACATCATAGTCCCACTATGAGTGAACACTTCTCGGGCCATGAGAAGATGTGGCGCCACATTGTTGAAGCCCCAGAATCAACACTTAAGGGAGCAATTTGTCTACTTACCCGTGCTTCGAGGAATGAGTGAATTCCATCTTGTGTAGCTGAGTTCCCAACTCCCCAATCAGACGAATTTCCAAAGTGGTAGGTTTGAGTCGGCGATCTGGTCATTCGCACCCTTGCAAATCAAATGACCGCCCTTATAGGCAGGAGTTCAAAACTCACTCAGGAGTCATGTTACCTATGGTCATCCTAATTAAATGAAAGTCTCTGTCATGAATGGCGTTATATAACGAGACTAAACATTTTGTGGTCCGGTCTTATACAAACTTCTTTGTATAGGATACCTCTGCTTACATGTCTCCGCATGAATGACCAGGATATCATTTGTAGCACTTTTACAAACACTTGCAAACATCTATAAAGCGGGGGTCGTATCCGTAGTGTCACCTGGATTAGGTTCCCTCCTTTATCCATATCAGACCATTTAGGTTATCACTTAAGGCATGATCCACTTGTATGTCTCCACATACATGCTTAAGTTACAATGATAACTAGGGATCTTAGTTTATTGGTTTGTGGTTAATGCAACTAAAATATCTCATATTTCATAGACAGTAGTGAATAAAATATCTCATATTATTACATCACAAATATTTGTTCATACACGTGTTTACAAACTACAGGACTCTATGAGATTTCGGACATCAATCCCAACAATATGATCATTGGATTGCCTTTAGAAACATCCTCAAGTATATTTGGAGAACGATGGACTATAGGCTTGTGTATGGTACTAAGGATCTAATCCTTACAGGATATATCGATTCTGATTTTAAGACCGATGTGGATTCTAGGAAATCTACTTCGGGATCAGTATTCACTCTGAATGGAAGAGCTATAATATGAAGGAGTATAAAGAAAAGTTGTATTGCTGACTCCACCAAGGAAGCAGTGTATGTTGCTACATCTGAAGTAGCGAAAGAAGTAGTATGGCTTACAAAATTCTTGAATGATTTGGAAGTAGTTCCTGTTGGGGTTGATGCCCCAAAATCTCGTGGGTCCTGTAGTTTGTAATTGTATTGTACAAACAATTTTATTTATTTAATAAAGTATGAGATGTTTTATTCGACATTTAGTAGCATTAATCCACAAATCAATACACTAATATCCAAGATTATCTTATGTAGTTTAAACATGTATGTAGGGACATATAGGTGGATCATGTTTAAGTGATAATCTAAATAGTCAGTAGTAGATGGATAAGGTTGGGTACGTTGTCCTGGTGACACTACGAATACGACCCGCTTTGTAGATATTACAATTTTTGTAACGGGCTACAAATGATCTGATCCTGATCATTCATGTGGAGACAAGTGAGCAGGGGTATTCTATACAAGTTTGTATAAGATCAGACCACGAAATGACTAGTCTCATTGTATAACATCATTAACAATAGAGACTTATATTTCACCAGGATGACCATAGGTGACATGACCTGAATGCTAAGTGAGTTGTGAACTTCTGCCTATGAAGACGGTCATTTGATTTGTATGGGTGAGAGTGGCCAAATCGCCGACTCAATAAGCCTACCATTTTGGAGATTCATCTGATTGGGGAGCTGGGAACACAACTACACAAGAGGGAATTCACTTCTTTCCTAATGTCAGGGTAAGTTGATAAATTACTCCCTTAAGGGCTGATTCCGGGGGCTTGAACAATGTGGCGCCACACCCTTTCTTGGCTCAAGAGGGATTTTGGTCAAAGTTGGACTATGACTTATTGTTCATTAGAGGAATTAGTGGTACTTAAAGAGTTAGATGTAACTATAGGGGCAAAACGGTAATTTTGGCCCAGTTGTACTTATGCGCAATTTGTGAAGGGACATCGCACTGTTGACTGGTTATATCTAATGGACACAAAAATATATCTGCAGTGTGGATAGTGCAGTTGTCGGTCTTTAGTGGAGTGACCGACAGTTAATGAATATTGAATAATTTAATTAAAGGAGTTTAATTAATTATTCAAGTACTATTGGAGCTCCAATCTACAAGTCCATAAGGTCCCCTCTGTAGCTCAACATGGATTATTGAAAATCAATTTTAAATTAATTTCAATTGTAGAAATTAATTATATGTGATATAATTAAATTAAATTAATTATATATGATATAATTAATTTATAATGTATCGAAATACATTATATAATTATATCACTGGACTTGTTGGTGAGCGTTGGCAAATCGCCGACTCAATAAGCCTACCATTTTGGAGATTCATCTGATTGGGGAGCTGGGAACACAACTACACAGAGGGAATTCACTTCTTTCCTAATTGTCAGGGTAAGTTGATAAATTACTCCCTTAAGGGTGATTCGGGGGCTTGAAAAATGTGGCGCCACACCCCTCTCTGCTTGCAAGAGGGATTTTGGTCAAAGTTGGACTATGGACTTATGGTTCATTTAGAGGGATTAATGGTACTTAAAGAGTTAGATGTAACTATAGGGGCAAAACGGTAATTTTGGCCCAGTTGTACTATTATCGCAATTTGTGAAGGAGTCATCACACTGTTGACTGGTTATATCTAATGGACACAAAAATATATCTGCAGTGTGGATAGTATAGTTGTCGGTCTTTAGTGGAGTGAAGACCAGTTAATAAGAATATAATTTAATTAAAGAGGAGTTTTAAATTAATTATTCAAGTACTATTGGAGCTCCAATCTACAAGTCCATAAGTGCCCCTCTGTAGCTCAACATGGATTATTGAAATCAATTTTAAATTCAATTTGAAATTGTAACACTGACACGCCAACTGTCCACTAACCGCACTCTCGTCCCTGTGCTCGCCGACCTCGCCCCAGAACTTAAAACTCATTGTACTTTTCTGTCATAAAATCCGATGTTTGAGGGCTTACAGATGGGGACCTTATCGGGAACTCTGTAGATTTGGAGCTCCAATAAGTACTCTCGAATAATTAATTAACTTCCTTAATAAATTATCATACATCTATAACTGGGTCACTCACTAAAGACCGACAAACAAACCTATCCCCACATACCAATAATTCCATATAATAAACACAACTAAATACATACAAAACACACCAAATAGAAATCTATTCATATGCTGATATAATTAAATTAAATTAATATATATATGATATAATTAATAATGTATTTGATACATTATAATATAAATTTTACTTGATAAGAAGATATATATTTGAATATTGATTCCAAATATTAATTATAATGGTGAGATTCATATAATTAAATTTAGTATAAATGTTATTTATATTAAATGTCCATGCCCACTATGAGAGAAAAAGAAACTATAGGTTTATTTATATTTGATAATATATAGAAAACTATAGGTTATGTGTTTAATTTTGGTATTACATATAGTTCCAATATATTATAATATATTATAAGGTAGTTATTTTATAATATAGTATATTATTATATATCAATATATATATATAGTATATATATATATATATAATTTTATTTATTTGAATTTAATATTGGGAGGGAGTTGTAACTCACTCCTCCTTAATTCTCTCATCAGATCGTGGAAAGGGGTAGTTTAGTTTTTTGACGATTACTTTGTCTTCTTTACAGAAGGCCATAGTGAGAACAATCAGAAGAAATCTCTCTGCAAAAGAAGTTTCCTCTCTAAAAATCTCAATCACTCTTTCCAAAAATTTTCAGAGCCCACACACTCCTGATATTCTCATCCTACTCTATAGAGAATACATAGGAAATTCTATTGGTGGTGTCCTCTTTGTGGCGGTGCTCAGTTCGTGATTGATCGTAAACGTTTTGGAAAGGGAATTTTGTGAAGAAGAATAAATTGTTCTTCAAGGGTAAGCTTTCTTGAAACCCTAACCCTTTTTCTCATTCTTTTTAGCATGCTGTAAAACTATGTTAATGCATAATTTGGTTTTGTAAATTTCAATTCTATGTAAAATTAAAAATTGGGAACGATGTCGCTTCTGCTGTGGAATTCACCGTTCCTTCAATTGGTATCAGAGCGTGGTTTTTGGTCCCAATTTTTTTAATTTTCAGAATTGCTTTTACAAATTGGTGGTTCCATTCTGTAAAGTTTATTCATGTGATGAATGTATAGAATGTATGATAGTTTATAATTATTGGATACTTTCGGGATTGGATTTTAGATAAACTTTATTTTACAAATTTGATTTGTAAGAGCCTGTTGTTTTGGGCATAATTTATGTTATAAAGACTGTAATTTGAAAGTCTTGAGTCGTTCATGAGTTTTCAAGTGTTTTTCTGGAGAAAACAAGGCCCAAATCGGAGAAGGGTTGATAGAATTCGCAACTGTACAATGGCTACTGTTCAATAGAGTTGCAATATTGTGTCCAAGCGTTGCAATGCTGCGAACGGAGAACGGAAAAATTTTCGTAGCATTACAACGCTAGGTCACAGCGTTGCAATGCTCCAAGACAAAAATCTTTTCAAGTTCGTGCGCGGTTCAATTCGAGATTCATTTGGTTCACGTCGGATTCGCTTGGTTCGAGTGATTTGAGGGTGGTTTGGGTGTTGGGCGGTCCGGTTCGTGCGGTTCAAGGCCCGGTTCACCTATTTTGAACCGGTTTGGCTATTCATTATGTAATTATTAGTTTTTTTAAATTAATTAAGTTAATATAATTGTTATATTAATTTAATTAATTGCTTAGCATTCTAATCCCAGTCCAATAACTATTGTTTAAATTATGCATATGATGTTTGGTTTAATTTATATAATTATATGTCATAATGTATGCCATATAATAAAATCCTACCATAAGTTATACATTATTCATGCATCATTTATATTATAAATGTTATAATATATAGTTGAATGATTTAATTTTATAGCATACTCATGCATCATATAATATAGGTGTTATAATATATGTTTGCATGCATTACTAACATAGTCATGCATTATTTATATTATAACGTTATAATATATAGTTTGAATGTGGATGAATGTATGTTATTAATTATTTCATTACTCTATTATATAAGTGTTATGTATGTTAAGCAATGAAATGAGATTGCATGAAGCATGAAATTACTTTAGGTTATTTTATAATTGTTATAATTTACCTAAGTATGGTTTCACATGCAATGATTGGTTTTAATTTATTTCATTTCTTTTATAACTGTTATAATTAAATGAAATTAGAAATTAAAATCAATAATTCAAAACTACATGCAAACCTTAGATTAAAATCAAATAGTTTTAAAACATGATTCACATAGACTTAAGATCACATTTCTTGATATTAGAAATAAGTTTAATCTTATAATCAGTTTAATAGGATTAAATTGTTTTTAATTAAAAAAATAAATTTGTAACAAATCTACCTATAAAGGACCTTTTATCTAAGGCTAGTTTGGTCTAGGCTGAGGTCTTTAAGTAGATGGAAACGGAACACCCCTACCTGAAAACTGACCTGAAAAAGTGAATTAGATAGATTTCCTACAAGCATGCAATCATTGAAAAATTTAATAAAGTGTTTAATGAAAATTAATCAAAGTTGTTTAATTATCCAAAGTAAGTATTACTTTTGGGCAAATTTAAACAAACACTTGGTAAAAATAAGTAGCCGTATTTTTCTAAGTTAAATAACCCTAGGTAAAACACTCAATGGGAGGAAAATGGGATATATGATACTTCATTTTTTGTTTCCATGTTTCTCCCTCAAAGTTCACACCGTGAGATCTATACTCAACCTCGAGGCACCTTTGCTCCCCCTACGGGTGGTGTTTGTATAAGTTAATACCAAGGTGAATGGAGAGAGATTTTATAGTAAGTGAAAGCAAGACGTGTTAGTACATCCATCGATCTCTTTGATTAGTTTGTAGTAAATTTTCATGCTCGGCCTCGAGGCACCTACGGGCAAATGAGAAGGCCCGAGTGTTTATCTTCAAAAGTCTTTCTGAAGTCTTGGCTAAGAAGCATGAGCCCATGATCACTGTCTATGAGATCATGGNGGGAATGTTCAGACAACCGTCTGCACAACTCAGGCATGACGCTCTGAAAAACATCTTCAATGCCCGTATGCAAGAGGAGGCATCTGTTAGAGAACACGTTCTCAACATGATGGTCCTGATAGAGTAACTAACATGCAACAGAAGAAATCAGAATTAATAAACACTCTAATTACATTTAATTTGAGTCTAAAAGCATGCAAAACAGTTTTATGCTAAAGTAGGTTTTAAGAATACAATTACCTTTGATGAAAAACTTTGATTCTTGTTCCTCTCCGTGAATTTGATCTCCAAAACTTCAGTGGACCACCACAAAAAACTTCTCTACTATCCTCTAACTTGAATTTGAGAAGTGGAACTCAGAATTGGAGACAATTATGTGAAGGGTTAGAGAGGGTTTGAGAGATGGAGAGAGGGTTTCAGAATTCCAACAGCATGAGATCGTCAAAGTTGAAATTCAGCTTATTTATCAACTCTAATCATGCAAAACACTTACTTAGCTGCTAATTGACACTTCAATTAGCAGTAAGTAAGTGGAAAATGTGGCTGATTTGGATGAAGCCACTCCAATTGAAGGAAAAACTTGGAAAATTCCACTCAAAGTGGAATTTTCATTTTTTCATTTTTTCAATTTTTTTTATTTCCATTTAATTTTCAGTAAACCATATATATCTGAATTTCAATTATAAATTTGATTTCCATGTGTGTTGTAAATTTTCATTTCAAAACTAAATTTAATTTTCAGTAAAACATTTAATTTTTTTTATTTCCATGTGTGTTGTAAATTCAAATCTAAATTTGAATTTCAATAAATGGAATAATGTTTTATTTTAAATAATTCATTAAACTAATTCATATAATTAATTAAATAATAATTTAATATCAAATATTAAATTAATCAAGCATCTAATTGGACATGAATCTTATTCATGTAATTTAATATTTAAATTAACATTTAAATGTTTAAACTCTCCAATTTTGTTCAATTTTCACAAAATTAAACGTTTTAATTGTATCAAATACAATTAATTAAAACCTTAATTGAATTTCAACACTTCAAATTCAAAACCCTAATTTCGAATTTGAACATTTCAAATCCGCTCAACTCACTAATCCAAGATATAACTTTACGAGCTAGTAAATGGACCTTATAGACCTACAGATCATGAGCTCCAACGATTTGAGATTAATTGGCTAAACTCTTTAGACCAAATTGATCAATATTCGTTAACTATGGAGATACACCACTATAGCTCGAGAGTTGCACCCTTCTCACTGTAGATATATTTCTGTCCATTTTAACCATAATCAGTAAGTCGATCCTTCACAAATTGTTCGTATTTGTAGTTGGGTCAAAATTACCATTTTACCCCTGTAAATACATTTTACTCCTTAAGCTCCAATTGTTCCTACATTGAATAGTTGGTTTATGGTCCAACTTATAAACTATAACTCTCTCGATCATGAGAGGTCGGAGCCTCGTTGTTCAAGACCAGAAATCAACGCTTAAGAGAACAATCAATCTGCTAACCCTAAGTCAGGTAGGAGTGAATTCCATCTTGTAGAACTATGTCCCCAGCTATCTATCCAGTCTTATCTCCAAAATGGGAGGCTTATTGAGTAGTGTTGTTAGACTACTCTCACTTATGCAGATTAAAGGATAATCTCGAATAAACAGGAGTTCATAGTTAGCTCAGGATTAAGATCGAGTTTACCCTAGGTCATTGAATTTGAAATAGTCAGTGTTAACAGTAAACAATCGTTATAAAGAAAAATGACTATTTCGAGGTCCGGTCTTATGCAAACTCATTGCATAGGATGCCTCCACTCACATGTCTCCACATGAATGATTTTGGATCACATCATTTGTATCAGTATACAACATGGGTCGCATCCAATAGTGTCACCAGGATGAGGTACCCAATCTTATCCATATACTTAAAACCATTTTGGTTATGTACTAAAACTTGATCCTTTTTTTTGTCACCACATAAAGTTAAAGTATTCATATTTATAGTCATGGATTCGTTTATTGGATTTTTATAATAGAATGCAATATCAATAACAATTGAATAATATATTCAATAATACTTTTATTGATAAATAGAATATGTTAACCATATTTATGAACTGTGAGTTTAGGACATTCCCAACAGGTCCACTTCAACGTAGTTGAGATTAATGAGTCTATCATCGATGAGGCCAGTCAGGTTAGCTTCATCCTGGAATCTTCAACTAAAGTTTCCTACAGTTTTGTAGTAATGTTGTTATGAAAAGGATTGATTACAACTTGACCACCTTGCTCAACGAGCTACAGACTCTCTAATCCTTGATGAAAGCCAAGAAACAAAAGGGTGAGACAAATGTTGTTTCGTCTTCTAAGAAGTTCTACAAAGGATCGTCATCTAGAACTAATTTTGTGCCTTCTTCTTTCGGCACCAAAAAGTGGAACAAGAAGAAAGATGGAAAGGGGATAGCTAACCCATCAGCTGCTACCTAGAAGGGGCAAGAAGGCCAATGCTGCAAAGGAAATTTGTTTCCATTACAACCATGAGGGACAATGGAAGAGGAATTGTCCCAAATACTTGGTAGAAAAGAAAAAAACGAAGCAAAATAAATTTGATTTACTTGTTTTGGAGACTTGTTTAGTGGAGAATGATGATTCAACCTGGATAATAGATTCAAGTGCCACTAACTACGTTTGTTCTTCATTTCAGGACATTAGTCCCTAACAGCAACTGGAGGCTGGAAATATGATGATGCGTTTTGAAATTGAGCATGTCGTTTCAGCTATGGCAGTGGGAGGGCTTCGACTCTACTTACAGAAATCTTATATTTTATTAAATAATGTATATGTGGTTCCAGGATAGAAAATGAACCTGATTTCTATAAAATGTCTTCTAGAAGAACATTACTCTTTAAATTTTCATGTAAATAAAGTGTTTGTTTACAAGAATGGAGTACATATTTTTTGTGCTAATCTTGAAGATAATTTATATGTGTTAAGACCGTTAGCCCTCATAAATACTGAACTGTTTAAAACTGTGGTAATTCAAAATAAAAGACTTAAAATTTCTCTTAAGAAAAATGTCCATCTTTAGCATTTAAGATTAGGACACATAAATTTCAATAGGATTGAGAGATTGGTCAAAAATGGACTTCTAAGCAAATTAGAAGAAAATTCTTTACATGTATGTGAGTCATACCTTGAATGCAAAATTCTTTACATGTATGTGAGTCATACCTTGAATGCCCAGAACTTCGACGAACGACTCAAAACTTCAATCAAACTTTGAATACAGACTCTATAACGATCATTAATGCCCAAAAACGTAGGGGCCTTTACAAATAACCGCAACTGTAAAAGGATCTAAATCAAACCGAGGCTAATCATCCCGAAAACATCGATTAATCTCGTACATCCACAACAGATTTAACAATTAAACTGCGTAGAAATGCACCTACCATGAATGTATATTTCATTTCGTTGCAAAAAATGAAATCGAAGTATCAGAACCTGGCTCTGATACCAATAATAGGATCTCATGTCGATGAGTTTCATGAGCGTGTTTGAATCGCTCCGATCTCACTGTGACTTAAATATAACATTATACATTCAACACATACAGTTATACAAATAAACTCTAATTAACGGCATGCTATGAACAACAAAATCATAAGGGAAAGAGTTCCATACCAGTTGAAGACTATCTTCAAATTTCAGAATTCCAACTCAGCGGAAACCCTCCAAGTGATCTACCAACACCCAGCGGAAACGTCGACTGCAGCAGCACGATCAACGCGAACTCACGACCGCAACGAGGACGACACCACCATTAATGAGCCCCAAGTATTCTCGGAATGAAAACCTAAAGGGTGGGCTTTGGTGAATTTGGTAGATGATGGAAGAAACACGAATCATGTAGTCGATAAGCAAGTGGGAGGGTGAAGGCTGCTATCGCATAACAGAAATGCTTATCGTCTAGAGAAGCTATACAATCATGTAGGATTTGCTGAACGATCATTTAGGAAAAGGTATACGATCGTTTAGTTAAATCGACACACTATACGATCGTTTACAGAAGCTATCTGATAGTGTAAGCGAGAGTGTGCGATCATTTAGCACTAAGTGTATGATCGTTTAGGCAGAGAAACGAATATCGTATAAGCTCTCGAGCGATCGCTTTCTTTCATTAACGCACGCTTCACAAAATCTCTTGGGCCAATGACCAGGCGATCGATTGAACGATTAAAATATGAAAACATTTTTCATTTTAACCCATCGGTTACCATAACCGACATTGCCCACTTACCCACGTCCGAACGTGAAATTTGGTATAATTATCTTATAATTAACCAACTAATTAATTAATTAATAAATATAATCATATCATATTTTTATCCTATAGTTTTTATACCATATATCTACATAGTATTTCTCCTCTACTTGATATAAATCATATTTATATCTAATTTCCTCCAATATAATGTATCTCATACATTTAGCCAATTATATCATATATAATTAACCAGTCCAATTATATCATATATAATCGAACTTCCTCTTGTCAATTTGAACATTTCAAATTAACCCAAATACTGGTTCTCGACTTTATCCAAGCTACCCAGAGGACCTAATGAACCTGTGGCTCGAAGCTCCAACGGTACGTGAATAGCTAACTAAACTCTTTAGCCACGAGATCCACCATCCATTAACTGTCATGCATTTCACTAAAGACCAACAACTGAACTCTTCTTACCACAGATATATTTCTGTGTCCATCGAATATAACCAATCATGAGTACATGACCCTTCACAGATGCTCGTAAGTACAGATGAGCCAATTTATCGTTTTTCCCCTGTAGTTATATCTCACTCTTTAAGTACCACTGGTTCCTCTAATGAAAAATACAACATAGTCCTACATGTGTGAACACCTCTGGGGCAAAGAGAAGGTATGTGGACCACTCGTTCAAGCCCCGGAATCAGCCCTTAAGGGAGCCATCAATCTACTTACCCCTGTCTCGGGGAAGGAGTGAATTCCATCTTGTGTAGTTGAGTTCCCAACTTTCAAATCAGACGGGTCCCAAAATGGTAGGTTTGAATCGGCGACCTGGCCACTCGCACCCATACAAATCAAAGGACCGCCCTCAATGGTAGGAGTTCCCAACTCACTTAAGATTGAGATCATGCTAACTATAGTCATCCTAGTGAAGTGAAGTCTCTGTCATGAACGGTGTTATATAACGAGACGTTAACACTTCGTGGTCAAGTCTTATACAAACTCTTTGTATAGGACGCCCCCGCTCGCATATCCCCAACACGAATGATCAGGATCAGACCATCTGTGACAAGTCACAACATTTGTGACCATTCCACAAAGCGGGCCGCATCCGTAGCGTTACCAGGATAAGGTTTCCCTCCTATATCCATATACTACAGTCCATTTTGGTTATCACTCAAGACATGATCCACTTGTATGTCACCACATACATGCTTGAGTCACATACAGATAACCAGGGATTTTATGTTTATTGGTTTGTGGTAAAGCAAATAAAATAAGTGACTGAGCAAAAAATCAAGATGTGAAGTAAATATCATATATTAACAACACAAGCGTTCGTACAAACTGTTTACAAACTATAGGGCACGATACTTTAGAGCATCAACCCCAACAATCTCCCACTTTTCCTAAAGCGAACTTAGTACAAAACAATAAACTAGGGCATAAAAGCCCAGTACAAGAAAATCTCCCACTTGCCTTAATCCAACCGCTAGCGATCCTGTAGACCTATGCTCTGTAGGTGACCCTCAAACACTGTAGCCGTGAAAGCCTTCGTAAACGAGTCAGCAACATTTAAATGGCCTGGGTTAGACTAATATGTCTCATCTCTTCAACCTCTTGAGGCGTCTTAGGACACAGATCCTTAGACAAACTGACTTCATGCCTAAATGGTAGTATGCCCCTCTAGAGTCCTGCATCGAGTACTTAAGCAACATCTTGTCAATGTACGATGCCTGAGACAATGCTAACACTTTGTTCTTACGATCCTGAAAGATCTGTATACCTAGAACAAACTGAGCCTCTCCCAAATCTTTCATTTGGAATTGGGTCGCTAGCCAGTTCTTAACTGTAGTCAGTAGACCTACATCATTCATGAGTAGGATATCGTCTACGTACAACACTAAGGAGACTACTGAAGCGTTGATGATCTTCTTGTA
The DNA here is from genome assembly GCF_009727055.1 of Benincasa hispida. NCBI lineage: Eukaryota > Viridiplantae > Streptophyta > Magnoliopsida > Cucurbitales > Cucurbitaceae > Benincasa > Benincasa hispida. The sequence goes on from NC_052354.1 coordinate 725,246, forward strand.
ACACAAGGTCATCAACATCGCATCCCGATCAACATCCTCATTGCCTTCTATAGCAACAGATCCTCAACGTTGTTACCATTATAAGGATTTCCGTGAAACCCAGGATAGCGAATGGGTGGTTCGCAACCCTCCACTACGTCAAGGTTCCTCAACTCTGAGGTGGAAACGACTTGGATGAACTCCCATCAACAACTTTTGTTGATGTAGCAGGCTCTTTAACAACTCTTGTTAAAGTTTCAGTAGTTTCATTGGAAAGCTCATGCAACACGACTTTGCTTCGTGGACTGTGCTCCCTTATATGATCATCCTCCAAGAAAGTAGCGTTTGTTGAAACAAACACCCTATTTTCCATCGGATCATAAAAATAACCCCCTCGTGTACCTTTGGGGCAGCCTACAAAGAGACATAACCTTGACTGTGGTTCCAACTTCTTGGGATTATCCTCAAGCACATGTGCAGGGCAACCTCAAATGCAGAAGTGACGTAAACTAGCTTTACACCCATTCCATAACTCCAAAAGTGTTCTTGTAACACTCTTAGAGGGAACACAGTTGAGTATGTACAGCGTAGTCTCCACTGCGAAACACCAAAACAAGTTCGGTAAGGAAGCGTAACTCAACATCGAGCGAACCATGTCTAACAAAGTCCTATTTCTCCTCTCCGCTACACCATTTTGCTGAAGTGTACCTGGCGCTGAGAGTTGGAAAATGATTCCATGTTCTATCAAATAGTCTGGGAATGTCGAGTCCAAAATCTCTCCACCTCGATCCGATCGAAGTGTTTTAATCTGTCTATCTAATGCATTTTCAACTTCAGCCTTGAACTCTTTGAACTTTTTAAAGGATTCAAACTTCCGTTGCATAAGATAAACATACCCGTACCTGGAGTAATCATCAGTAAAACTAATAAAATACTTATAGCCACCTCGGGCTTGCACATTCATAGGACCACAAAGGTCAGAATGTACTAACTCAAGAGGCTTCTTGGCTCCATAAACTTTTCCAGTAAAAGGTCGTTTGGTCATCTTACCCTCAAGGCAAGATTCGCACACAGGTAAAGAATTTTCTTCTAACTCACATAGAAGTCCATTCTTCACCAATCTCTCATTCCTATTGAGATTGATGTTCCCTAAACGTAGATGTCAAAGTTGGACATTTTCTTTTGGAGAAATTTGTCGACGTTTTGATTGAGTTACAACAGTTCTGAACATTTGAGTATTATGGAGGGAATTATTGGCTAACGTCCTTAGCACATATAAATTTGATTCCATATTTTTTGTGCAAATAAATACACCATCTTTATGAATAAATGCTTTATTCACATTAAAAGAGACAGTATATTTACATTGCAATAAACACTTTACAGAAATAAGGTTCCTTTTTAGTTCAGGAACAATATATACATCATTTAAAACAAGAAACCTATTGTGTAAAGCTAACTGGAGACCTCCCACTGCCACAGCTTAGACGAAGTGCCCGGTGCCTACTCGGATCGTCATCTCATCAGCCTTCAGCTGCCGCCAAGATCTAATCCCCTGAAAAGAAGAACAAACATGGTTAGTAGCGCCTGAATCAATTATCTAGGCAGAATCATCATTCTCCACTAAACAAATTTCAAGCATAAGTAAATCACATTTACCTTTATCGGCCTTGGCATTAGCCTTGGCTACTTTCTTCTCTTTCAGATACCAAGGACAGTTCCTCTTCCAGTGTTCATCTTGGTTGTAGTGGAAACACTTTCCCTTAGCAACTTGTGGACGCCTACTTGGGGCGACAGTCGGTGGGTTAGTAGACGCCTTCACTTTTCCCTTACCACCCTTCTTCTTTTTTCCCTTTGCAGAGTTAGAAGCAGAAGGTGCAGACTTCGTTCCTGAGGTCGAACCTTTATAGAACGTCCTGGAGGATGAAGCAACATTTGCCTCACCCTTCTGCCTCTCCTTACTTTTCAGTAAAGATTGGTATGTTTACAACTCGTTGAGGAGAGTTGTAAGGTTATATTTCACTTTGTTAAGAATCACATTGCTAACAAAGTGCAAGAAGCTCTCCGGCAAAGAATGCAAGATTATGCTAACCTGGCTGCTCTCATCGATGGTAGACCCATTCAACTCCGCCACATTAAAGTGGACCATCATATTTAGCACATGTTCACGAACAGAGGTGACTTCTTGCATTTTGGAGGTGAATATGTATTTAAGAGCCTCATGCATAAGCTGTTTAGACGGTTATCCAAACATCCCCCACAGGGACTCCATGATCTCACGCGATGAGACCATAGGCTCATATTTCTTGGCCAAGACTTCAGAAAGACTTGCCAAGATGTAGGCTCGGGCCTTCTCATTCACCCTTGTCCATTGCTCGTATGCCTCTCGAACATTTTAAGTGGCATTAGAAGTTGGAATAGGAGGACAAGCCTCTGTGAGATTGAACATGAGATCCTCGATGATTAGTATCGTCATGATCATGTGTTTCCATATTGCGAAATTATCGTTAGTTTTTCGACGTTTAACAACGATAACGTGGTAGTTGCTATTTTGAAAATGTTACTGAAAATACGAACAAAACTTTATTAGATTTTACTAAACCACTTTTAAACCAATCAGTTTTGAAAAACAGTTTCAAGTACTCTAAGTTATAGTCTTTTATTTTGCAATGATGCCCTAGTGAGGCAGGACAAACGCCACCGGTGGGGTGATCAGTTGCCTTTTCACTGGGATGAGACATTCTCAACCATTAGGCAAAATCAACTCTTGGAACTGAATCTAACAGCCACCATTTTTCGGTCCAAAATCGTTAACTTTTAATTATTCCACATAAGTGTAACCCCTCGCTTTCGGTGCCAGAGTCCCGCCCTAATGCGCTTACCGTAGGGAAAAAACAGATTAGGACAAAAGACTAAGTTACCTTATCCTCTTACAGGAGATCAAATTAAGAAATGTGCAAAACTGCCATCCTTTAAGGGGACACTCCCAGGGTGCATCGAGGCGATACGCAGTAACTTTATTCAACCTAACGAGGGAGACCGAGGGATATGCTGTCGCACTTCCCACTCCCACTTACTATGAACACTCTCTCCATCCACCTTGATATTGACCTACCAAAATACCATCCGTTGGGGGGACACACCAAAGGTGCTGCGAGGCCGAGGATAGATCTCACGGTGTGGACTATTTAGAAGAAACGTGAAAGGTTTAAGTGAAGTATCTTATGCCCCAAGTACCTCCCACTAAATGTTCTACCTAGGGGTTCATTAACCTAGACAATCCGACTACTAATTTTAGTCCAAGTCGTCTTTTTAAACTTTGCTCATAAACAACGTTTGTCTATGAAATATAAACAAGTTTAAGTAGTCATATTTAAACACTTTAATGGACTGTTCTTAACTTGCATGCATGCATCAAATCTATCTAATTCACTTTTTCAAGTAAGTTCCCAGGTAGGGGTGTTACGTTTCCATCAACTTAAATACCTCAGCCTAGATAGAACCCGCTTTAGACAAAAGGTCCCTTATAGATAGATTTACTACACTTTAACCTTTTGTTAGCCAATTTAATCCTATTAGACTGATTAAAAGATTAAAGCCTTAGGGTTGCTAATCGTATTAGAATCGTGATCTTTGGTCTATGTGATCCAAGTTTTAAACACTTTAAAACCATGAATTAAACCTAAGTGAGCATGCATGTCTTTCTTATTCCTTTTATTTCTAATTTCTCTTTAACTTTTAAAAAGAAACAACTAAAAAACATTGTGCACAACGAGACGTTTATAACATTTATAAATTAACCTATGTGTCATGCTTCATGCAATGTCCGGTCATTACTATATATAACTTTTAAATATAACGCGTAACAACCAAGCAAACATGCTATCATTTACTCTTATACTATAATAATTATAATATAAAGATAATGCATGTCAATGCTTTTTATGCATGCATAAATATAACTCTTATATTATATGCATGAGCATGCTCTTACATAATTAAATCGCTTCTCTAAATTATAGCAATTATAATAAAGAGATGATGCATGACCATTACATAATATAAGGTAGGATTTACTATATGTGCATACCATATGACATATAAAGACATACATTGCATGTAATAAACAAAGGATTAATGGACTGGGATGAGCCTTTACAAAAATCAGAATGAAAAAAACCTATCTATTACATTTTCCATCGAGCAAACCGGTTCACAGGCGAACCGAGTCTTAAACAGCTAGGAGGTCTTCATCATGTAGCAAACTCTGCAGGTAGACGATTGTTCAGCGTGCACTAGACGATAGGAACATAAGTAAACAATCACGTAGACGACGACGAGGCTGCGAAGCCTGATCGTCTATGCGATCGTGTGCCAAAAACTTGATGCGTTATTTTGTGATGTGGAATTGTGGATGAAATGCAATGGTGAAAATGCATTGAGCACTCAAGTTTTCTCAGCGGAATC